>NC_056737.1:540315364-540385364 GCF_019279795.1 Protopterus annectens
ATTAGGAAATACTTCAGACATGTTCAGTTGAGTTAGTTAATTCAGTTTGCTTGGACTGATATGCAGAAAGTATTTGCAGTACAGACACTCGAATCTGAATAGAGAAGTCAGGTCAGATATTCCGCATTCCAGAATATCCAATGATACTATTCAGGAGGAAGAGACTGTTTCAGTTGATATTATTCAGGAGAATCAGAATATACACACAGAAGCTTTGGATATATTTATCAGCACTGTTACTGTTATCCACCATTCCAGATTATTATGTTATTCAGATATTCTAGACATTTTTCCTTACTGTACATAATAACACATTCTTTACCAAACTACAATTTGCAGACTTTCTTGTGAAAGGTACAAGAAGACTTGGCCCATAAAGGAGAAACTGGCAAAAGTTTGGTTAATTAACAGATAAAGACATTCATTCCAGTCTCATTCCCATTACTTCCAATTCATATCAGTATCATCCAGTATATGAATTCTTTCAGACTTGTGTATCATACAAAGCTTTTCTGAATCTCATTGTCTTTCTGTAATTCTGCCCCAAGCTTACTCAAATGTTTATATCCATCTCTATAATTCTATCCCAACCTCACTCAAATGATTTTTATCCAGGTAGCCTTGTTTATCTGAGAAGAGGCTTCTTTTTAACAAAATAAAACCTGATCAGGGAGAGATGGTGTATGCAACATTATACCATGATCCCCCCAAAACGTGCACGCTGATTGGCCAGCGTGCCCGTTGTAAATCGAGTTATACTAATGGAAAAAGGTCCGGTCGCCCAGACTTTTTTCCATTAGTATAACTCGATTTTAAACTACTAATCTCGCTATGTTAAATGGGTTTAACATGGCGAGACAGCTTTAAAATAAGCAGCGGAGATCTCCGTTGCTTATTTTAAACTGTCTCGCTATGTTAAACCCATTTAACATAGCGATGTTTTAAAAAGCAACGGAGAAAGCAAGATCTCTGTTGCTTTTTTTAGTGTTCGCTATGTTAAATGAGTTTAACATAGCGAGACAGTTAAAATAAGCAACTGAGATGTCCGTTGCTTATTTTAAAACTGTCTCGCTATGTTAAACTCATTTAACATAGCTAAACACAAAAAGCAACGGAGATCTTGCTTTCTCCGCTGCTTTTTGCACACTGTGATGTACTGCGCAGGCGCGGTACATCAGAACTACCGCGGATGCCAGACATCTGCGGAAGGGCAGTAAACAGGCATTATACTATGCCATTATTTAAGAAAAGTAATAGTTTATTTTCTTAAATAATGTCATGGTATAATAGCAATAACCCACTTCTGGGTGTGGGTAATGGTAAATTTACACGGTTGGCTTTGTTTAGTCCCTCGGGCTTCGCCCTCGGGGCCAAAACACGCCAACCGTGGGTAATAGCATTACCCACGTCAGGTTATTGCTATAATATTATAGAGCAACACAACTAGCTTATATACTCCTACAAAGGCCTTAAGGAAATGGATACATTTCAGAACTGTTAATATAACTGCAAAAGGTAGAAATTGCAAGTGTGTAACAAAACTTACAGTAATGTTAGTTGTTTGAATGACCACTGCTACAATAGCCCTACCAATATGGGTTATATTTTACCAAGGATATAACAGGCAGCCAGTGTCCAAAGCTTCAGGGTACCTTCCACGCACACCAATTTCAAATAGCTTGAGCTGAGCTGACTAAAAGACATGTTTGGGTATCAACAGTGAGTGAGGCTGAGCCTTGAATGGACAATGTTAGACTGAACAAAAAATAAACAATCACATCCTAGCATAAACAATGCATCAAAAATAAGGAGGGGGTGGAGGGAGATAGCAGTTACTGCAGCAGTGATCATTTGAACATCTACTGTTATGCAAATGTTACTTACCCAACTGTATTATGTTCATCATATTGATAACTTTTGCAGTAGCTTCAGCTATATGGATAGATTAACCTGTTTTTCTGCATTTCGGAGGTGAAAGGAGATGAGTGCAGGAGCCCCTGCTAAATGGTCTTTGCAAAGCCTAATCTAGATCTAGAGAAGGAATCAACTTTATAGTTCACACAGCCAAGTTGCAGTTTCTAGAATACTTCTAGAATTAAACCCTGTCCAAAAAGCTATATGTAAAGCCAAGGCTTTGATAGAGTGGAACTTGACCCTGCTTGGAAAAATTTTGCTGTGGTCAGTACAAAAAAAAAAAAAAAAAAGAAAGAAAGAAAATAGCTTTAGACAAACATTTTGAAATAGTCTATATTGACACAGGTTTTCCCTTCTTACCTTCAAAAGAAAAGAACAGCAGATCCAAAGATCTGAAAGATTTAGTTCTGTCAAGATAGTACTTGAGTTGTCAGTGGACATCCAATATATGGTGTATGCTTTCTCCTTCATTTTTAAGAAGAGTAAAAATAATGGGGGAATGGATAGCTTTGCTTAAGGTAAACTTAGACATCACTTCAGGCATAGAAGACAGATTAGTTCTCAAAGAATCCCTGTCTCTGGGGAAAATAAGATAATTTTGACTCACCATAAGAGCTTGCCTCTGCAATGCTCTTCTTGCAGAGCTCTGTTTTCCAGATTAGCTGATTCAAATGGAGCAGGTGTTAGCTTTTTGAACACAAAATTAAGTTCCCAAGAAGGAGTCATTGGTTTTCTTGGAGGCCTGTTAAGTAAAACCCCTTTTGAAAAACATTTTGTCATGAGAAAGACCTGAAAGAGAAGATTCCATGGTCTGACATACTGAAATGACCAATAAATGACCCTTGATGGAGGAGTAAGAAAGACCATAAGAAAGGAACTGACACAAATATTGTAAAACTGGAGAACAAGTAGCCCTGAATGGGTGCTCATTGTGTCGTTGTTAACAATGACTAGAAAAACTTTCCCATTTGCTAATATGTAATTTTCTAGTAGCATGTTTTCTTGCCTCCATTAGTGCCTGCTACACATCTTCGGTAAACAGGTACGTAAAGAAAAATAAGACCCTATAATCCAGGCAGTCAGTTGAAGTTGACTGTGTTGAGGTGTATCAAACACTCCTCACCTTGTGTAAGAAGATCCATTCTGTGAGGAAAGTTTTGGTAATTCCCCCTGGCATTTTCCAAAAGAAGGGAGAACTACTGTTACCAGAGCCAGGCAGGGAGACAATGATCTTGTGGATTCCTTCTGAATCTTCTGAAGTACCCTGGATATCAGTGGAGAGGCAGAAATGCATACAGGAACATTCCTGTCAATGACAAAGAAAAAGGCATCTGTCTTTCAGGCCTTGTAGCATGGAGTCCTGGAGCAGAATCTTGCCAGTTGATTATTTAGAGAGAAGGCAAATGGGTCTACTAAAGGAACTCCCCACAGATGGATCAAATCTTGGAAGACCTCCTGATCTAGCTTATATATGTAAGGGTCTGAAGAAGTTTACTTAATAAAACAGACACACGTGCTAACAAAAACAAATTACAAGTATGGGCTTTTAGCCTTCACCATCTTTTTTTTTTTGTTGTTGTATTCTTTTACAGTGAGTGAAGTCTGACTGGAAAACCTTAGAAAAGGATCTAGTTTGAGATCTAATTTGTCCTGTGGAAGAAAAGCTCTTTGAAATGAGGTGTCCAGCTGACACTGCAGGTGCAGTACTGTGTAAAGGAGTAAAAAAAGACTTTGTAATGTTCTTTTGGAATTCCATCTTGTTATGAGATCTCTCACTCAAATAAGAGATTCCTGACACTTTGAAAAAGACTCAGCAAAGATAAGTAAGTAATCTAAATATGGAAAACAGAAAATGGATACCCTGTAGCCTGCAATGAGCTATAACTGGGGCTAACCACTTAGTAAATACTCTTGGTGCACTGAATAGTCCAAAAGGTAAGACAGAGAACTGACAAACTGATCCAGACACACAAACCTCAATAAATTCCTGAAGTCTGGATGAAAATGAATGAGATCATTATCTTTTAAATGTAGAGTTAGCAGGAAGCTAGAATGAGGAGGAAGATATAACAGATTGTGAAGTGACATCATTTTGAAGTTAGGAACTATCACAAACAGGTCTAAGAAGAAAGATCCAGAACTGATCTCCAAGAATCTTCTTTCTTTGGTACTAAGCATCCTTGATCAAAAACCTTTCCCAACTTGGGAAAGAGGATCTACTTCTATCACTCCCTAGCACAGCCTGTAATGAAGGACAAGTGGAAATAACATAGTCAGGTCTGCTGAGTGAGGAATAACCTTCTGGCAAGGAGAAATATCCTCTCACTGCCATATATAATCTTGAGAAATAATGTTCAGAATGTATTTGTCTGAAACTGTTTTGTCAAAGAGAAAAATGGATATTCAGACTTTCTAGAATGGAAAAGGGACTGCCAGGGTGAAGGGGGATCAAAGTTCCTTAAATAGTCAAACTGACTAGTTGAGGTGTCCTTTTTTGGGGAGGATCCTGAATTATTTTTGGAGCACCCTTGCCATTATACCAAATTTGGATAAAGGGTTAGAGAATCCCATAGAAAATTTGAAAAAGCAGGGAAGATAATCGGAGTCCCTGATTTAACTTCCCCTTTACATCATACTTTTTGATAATCTCTGCAGCAAAAGAATGCAAAATTGAACCTCTATCAAAAAGTGAAAATAAAACCTCATTATTTACATCTTCTTGGCTGGTACTGAGAATGCAGCCAGGCAAACCTCCTCACAACAGTACCAGAGGCAACAGTCCTGGGAGAATTATCAAATGAGTAATACACACACTATAAAGGGAGAGCAGTGACTAGTACATTAGAAGAAACTAAATAATTTAAAGCAGATATTTCCTCACAAGAAGAATGTGCACACCAAACATTCCTCATACTTTCACAATTAGTCAGAATAAACATTAACATGTGAGCCTGATGATTCAAAATTATGAAACTCAAAGTTGCAGAAGCATGCACAATTTTCCCCTACCTAACAATACTTTTCCCATCTTTGGGATATGTTGAGAAGTATTAAACCAAATGTATATAATGACAAAGTTATTTTTGTTACTATTGATATAGTAGATCTATTTACATCAATACCTCATGACATGGGCATGGATTGGTTTGAGGAAGCTCTGGTTAAGTACGGAAAGTTTAATCAAAATGAATTTTATTTGATTTAATATTAATGGAGGTAGTTTTAAAGAACAATTTTATACATTATGAAGGAGAATTTTTCCAGCAACTTCAGGGTGTAGCAATGGGGCAAAGTGTCTTCCATATACGCAAACATTATACTTTCCTTTTGGGAGGAGAAATTTATACCGCGGTCAGAATATGTAAATTGCTGGAACCATTACAAATGCTACCTGGATGACATTTGTCTGTTTTGGACTGATACAGAGGAGAGATTCTTTGAACTTTTTAACAACATCTCTGGAACCACTTTTTTTTTTAAATTTACATATAAAATAGATCACGAAAAAATGAATTATTTAGACATAACTATTAAGAAGGATGAAGGTAGTTTTATGTCAACAGTATATAGAAAGGAAACATTCTCGAAATCTTATTTGTTTTACACCAGTTCCCATCCTTTACATCAGAAAAGAGGAATAGTTAAGGGGCAATTGGTTCGAGGATGTAGAATGACTACAAAAGACAGTGATTTTTTAGAAGAATGTGAATTTTTGACAAATTTGTTCAAGGAAAGGGGATAACCTGAGAACCTAATAAGAGAAATTGAACAGGAAGTTTTAGAAGGTAGAAAGGGTAGATTCACACCTATTTTAGGAAAGGAGAACATCCCCAGTAATGACATAAGAGGTAGAGTAAATAGTAAGGAAAATTACTTTGATGATGCCTTTGTTACTGATTTTAATGGAGATTAAGCTACAATTAGAAAGATTCTAGAAAAAGAATGGGATAGATTTAAGAATATTTCTGACCTAGAGGTAATTTTCAAAAAACCTTTTAGGTTTATTTATAGGAAAGGGCAGAGTATTAAGAACATACTCGAAAACAATAATGGAAACAAAATTGTCTAAAAGGAAGGTAAAGTAGGTATGTGCAAATGTGGTTGTTGTCTACAGTATACATTTAATTATAGAGGAGAGACTGTATATTTAGTTAGTAGCGACAAATTAATTGGTAGTAAATGTTTTGCAAACTGCAATACAAGTGAACTAGTTCATTTTCAATGTGTGACAAGTGTTCATCATTCTATATAGGCAAAACAGAAAGGAAATTAAAAACGAGAATTTATGAACACGATTACGACATTAGAAACAAGTGTAGTAGTAATAATGGCCTATATAAACATAAACTAATGTGTCAAGATGCTTGTTATCACTTTTTTGTGTTAGAAGTAGTATCTAAGGACATTAGAGGGGCCTATGGGAGACACGACTTGAATATAGAGAGTTATTTTGGTAACTGACCTTAGAAGCCACAAAGTCTCCTACTTTGAATGAAGGAGTATCATTGGCCCCTGTTCTTAAGTTAAGATCAGCAAAACTTTAACATAATTCTGAGTTTTAATTTGGCCACTAGATAGCACATGAGGACAATAGCAATGAAAGAAAAGACTGTTTTAAGCTTTTTGTCTCAATACTGCTTATACATGTTTTATAGTGTATTCTTTATTGTGTATTTTTAAATTCTGATTTTAAAGTGTGACATTTTTAGGTGTGATATATGTTATGTGCATTATAATGAACTATATTTTAAAAATTATAGGATTTTTTATAGTATATTTACACGTTTTTGATATAATTTTCCCTTTATACACAAAGAAAATCATCTTTAAAATTGGTTTGATTTCTCTGTTCGATTGGTTAATGTTTATTGGTTTTGCATAAAGCACAATAGAGGGTATGCATTCATCTGAGGAAGTCTTTATTGTGACAAAAACACATTTTTTCAGTTTGTGGGCGTTTATGTGTAATTGTCTGCCATTTATCATTTTTATTGTGGATTTATTAAGGGATTTCACTCTACAGCTTGATGTTTCCTTCCAAGGTGCTCTTTTTATCAGTTTCGGAGTCACTTGGTTTTGAGCACTTTTATTTCCCATTTAATTTTCCCATCCTTATCAGAAAGATTAGGATAAGAATTAACTACTTGTTTAGCAGTGGTAGGAATAACTGAAGCTATAGCTGCTGGGTCAGGTTTGGAAAGAGTGAATAAAAACTTAAAACACGAGGAACTTTATGTAGTCTGTCTGCCTTTTTAGGGGCAGCAGGCTAGCCATCAGGAACAATGGAGGCAGAGTCACACACATCCTCCAAAACTGACAGAACTGGAGGAAGTGGTGAAGGTTCAGGAAATTCCTTCTGTAACAGCTCATAACATTTTCCATGGGACTGAGAAGCCTGTGTACTCCCACTGAAAACACTGGCACATTTTGGAAATAGCCTAAAGAGAGAAGAGCTACAATGGGAGAATCAGAAAATGAGCTTTCCTCCAAGTCTGAATCAGAAAACTGAGGAGAAAACCTCTATCTGACCCTTCATTTTCCTCTCCAGATTCAGAATCTTGAATCTCTTCAGAAAAGGAGGCATCCTTCTTTCTTTTACCAGAAAGCAAAAAAAAAAAAAAAGAATCAAAACCCTAAATAAAACCCTGAGGCACAGCCAGTAAACTACTCTTGTCTAAGGAAATAAGGATGAGCAGATGCATGTTTTTCTTTTTGGTAGAAACAGTGGGGCCAACAGTGTTATAATGGCAGCAGTAGCTTTCCCAGGGATGGAAGCCTTCACTGTTCCCTCTCCAAGGATCAACAACAGTGGCTTTCCATTGCCCACTGAGGGGACCCCAGTAGCTGCAGAGGATGTGACTAACCCTTGGCCCATAGTGGCTGTAGGTGCTACACAAGAGGGATCTTGGATAAAAGATGAGTGGTCAGAGGTACAACAAATGGCCACAGCAGAGTCACGCAATTGCATCTGAGGCAACTCACTTGCCTGCTGTGGTGGCAATGGCTATTTGCTTAACTTTTTCTTTCTGTGACTAGAAAAAGGACCAACCTTGTGACTGACTGTTTATTCCAGTCAAGCCAAAAATGAAGCCTCTTTCCTGGGGAAACAAGCAGCAAAAGGAGTAAACATTTAATTTATTTAAAAGTAACTTTATTCACACAAAATCACAGCGAAAAGCTCTTTAAACACTTACCAGCCTCAAAAAGTAAAACATAACCTAATTCCCCTAAATAAAAAAAATGTTTTTAAATACTTTAAACAACTTTTATAATGACAGGAAAAAAGCACTCTCATTTAAAAGTACAATTTAGTCTTGTGACAATCCATTAAAACCCAAACTCCTAACTTTAAAATAACTTTCCTGAAGAAGAAACATTAATAATCAACAAAAAAAAAAAATTGAATGGAGGTTTTTCCCCAAAGGGAACTTATCTGCCCAGCAAAGGAACAACACAAGCTGACCATTGATCCTAGAAAGCCTAAGAACTGTGAACACTTCAGTAAAGCTCCGAAGGGCTTGGCACACAAACTTTTCTTTTAGTCATCTCTGCTCAAGCTGCCTGACAGTTTGGGTGTATGTAAAGTGCCCTGAAGCTTTGGAAGCTGGCTGGCTGTTATACGCTTGGCAAAATATAACTCATATAGCTAAAGCTATTGTGCAATAATGAATATGAGGAACATCTTACTGTCATGTGGTTACCAGCTGATGGAAGAGCATATCTCAACAGCAATCTCTTCAGCCACAATTCTAGTTCACTGTTCAGAGACCATTCTGTTCTGACTCAATGTGATATTAATATTGCAAAACAACTGTCAGTAGTATACACACACACACACACACACACACACACACACACACACACACACACACACACACACACACACACACACACACGTGTGTGTGTGTTTGTGTGCGTGTGTGTGTGTGTGTGTATATATATATATATATATATATATATATATATATATATATATATATATATATATATATATATATATATCTACATATAGAGAGCGATATAGCTAGATAGATATAGATAGACAGATATAAATATTTAGTGATGCATACTATCTATTAAACTGTTGTCCAATTTGCTGTAGCAAAAATAAATAAAAAATCCTGATGAGGGTACAAAGACATTATTGAGCATTATATAAAGATTACAATATGACTAATAACACAATCTTGGAACTTGTTAATTTAGCTTAGAGCCATGGAAATGAAATTGTTTTTGTTTTCTTAAGAGATATAATACAGCTGCAAGCTTAAATGCTTGCTTAAAGCATACTATAAAAATGTAAGGAATGCATACACTACAGGTCAATATAAACCAGGCTATCAAGATGTTCTGAAAAATTAAAAGACAACATGAATAAATGCAATGAGACAAATGTATTTGTAAAAACAAGGATCAGAATCCAAATTTCAGAATCCAAATTTCAGTCTTGCTGATAGATGTAAAATGTACTTGTAGAAAGTTGTAGCATGTCAGTGGAAATGTATATTGTATGTATTGTAAAAAATAATTAATTGATGGTTAACTATAGGAGCCGAAATACTTGAAGTAGCGATGACTAAATATAATGTTATGTTTTGTTTAAAACTGTATTTGTAAAGATGTAAATATTGTTAACTATATATTAGTATTCTATATTTCATGATGTTTAGTACTGAATAACGGAACAGGAGAATGTGGTGTTTTGGCAGCTTTAACTGCATGTTTTAATATTCCATATGACTGTTGCATGGTATAAAATCAAGTCCATTACAATAAATATAAAATAATGTATCTTATAGAACTGTATTTTTAAGTTCAAAAGATATTTCTTCTGTGACATTCTCAACTCTGCACTCTTAATTGATGGCAATATTTTAGATTGACCTTTAATAACATTCAAAGCTGGATTCTTCCAAGAATAATGAAAGACAATTTAGACTGGTTTTGAAGGTTTGAGAATTTGTGGAATGTATGGATAAAACAAAATTTCCACATAGTAGATATGCACAGGGTATCAAATTCACATCACTGAAAAATTATATTGCAGTATTTAGTCGAATGTATATAGTTTAACCTAGTTTTCTAAGAAAATATACAACACAAATCCAGAAACAAATTTGTTATTGCTTAAAAGGAGATATGTTGCTTCTCTTAGTGTCTGATTAATGAAAAATCATTTATATGAAGTTATTTTGTTTGGCAACTGCTATATACATTATTATTATGTTATGCATGCAAATTATCTCTTTCTTTATGGGAGAATGTATCTGTTAGTAAGGCTAAACTGTAACATGTAAATTATCAAATTAAATCCATCTATGTGAATATTGCATTTATATTCTGTTATAAATTCAGCAGATATAAAAATTATAATTTTTCAGTCAGAATATTTTGCGGTCATGCTGGAAAGCTAATGCTGAAATTCGTCCTGTACATGGTACTGATAAGAATGATCTATAATTTCCAGTCATAACTATATTTGTTGAAAAAAACAACAGCAGTCAATTGCTACTTAATCTTACGATATATAAATGTTTACCTTTAATCAACTCTGATTGTTACAAAACAATATTAGTGAAGAAGGAATAAGTGCATAGATCCTGTTCTACAACATTTGTTATAAAATTCTAACCTCTGAATGTCTGTAGATCCATCTCAAATGTACTGCAATTAGAATAAAAATTATGACCTTCTCTCTCTCCCGGTCCCTCTCTTAATATGTCTTCAGTGCTGCGTATAAGCATTCACCATAATAGTATCCAATTGCAATTCCTTCAAAGTTCTGTTAAAAACTACCAGATGGTATATAAGATTTAGTCTCCTAAATGTAGATGTACATAAGCAGTTAATGGAGTCAGTTTTTTAAGTTGATTGTTACTCTTCTGTTAGTAGTGACTATATTCCTTGTCTTTGGGGAAATTTCAATACATGCTCATCCCATAGCTGTAATGAACTGATCTGACATCAGAGGTTAAAAGTGCATACATTTCTTCACAAAAGTGACCGTTCATATCACAGGAATGATATCATCATTAAACACCTTTGTGCACGCAAGGAAAAGATGAACTGATTTAATCCACAAGGGTAGAAATGGAATCCTATATGCCATATACACCTAACTGCTCAAGTTAATTACCTAAAATGTTCATTAAAACTTTCAAAGGGTGATTGAGATACTGCCTCCCATATGTAGGCATGAAATGTAGGCATGTACAGAAATGTTCAGGATAGGAAAGAGTATATATTCAGAATGAATTTGTTTCAAGATATCATTACATCAGACATAAAAATGAAAAAAAGTGTCTCCATTAAAAAAAAACAAAAAAAACCACTTCTATTATCAATTGAAAGATAAGTCTATCAAAAATCCATGTACTGACATGCCTGTATATCCTCAGGGTAAGAATGTCAGTCTTACATACAGAATGTATAGTTCCCTTATGCTAGCAAAAACTGTCAATGGGAATGTGAGAGATTTTATCGCATACATTTCGAAATGGAGACAGTGTCACTGTCAATGTCAAACTGTATTCTATCAGTCAATAAAGTTATCTCAAAAGCTTGATCTCATCAATGTACTATTGGTTACAGGAAAAGAAGGCGTCAGCAACCGCCTAAGTTAAAGGTGTTGATTCAGTGCTTATCTGCTTAGGAGGAAATGTGAGGGGTCCTGACTTACTTTGCAAGGAATGAAATACAATTTTCCTTAAAAAGGCTTAAAGTATAAATAAACTCTTCTCCTTCCCATAGTGCCTTATTTGGAAAAGTTCACATCAGTGGACATTGACAACAATAATACGATGGAGGGACTTATCATTGCCAACAGCCTTTAAAAAGAAAAGTGCTTAAATGTCTACAGGCTTACATTGTTGTTAAAAGAAATGAGGTATGTCCTATCATGCTGATATTTCTAAGCTCTTTTTGGCTGCTTCACAGCCAGACATTAGCTTCTCCTGTGTGCTTCTTCTCGATCGCCATGTCTACTAAACATGCCTACCTGCCCCAGGCTTGGTCCAAGCAATGTTCATCACTGACAAGGACAGCAAAACATCTTAACACATTGTCATATTGTTGCTTAGAGAGTGTGTTACCAATTAACACCCCACCCCTGCACACAAGCAGTCACAGCATAAGGGTGGGATGTGCTATGGGCATCAGAGCTGAACCAGCCCCGATTTCTATAAGGGTCTGATGTCAGAAAGATGCACCACTCATCCTCAGACAGCATCACATGGTTTTCTTTCCATGTTCTCAAACAAGAAAATCTAACTGCACCACTGTGCTCCAAATGTATTCACCTATGGTAAGCATGCCCATATTCTCTCCCTGAAACATCAAGAGTACAAGACACTATTTAAATTCAGTACTCCTGGGTTGTTGTCAGGATTTAGTTCCTCTAGCCATCACTGTAGGCTGCTGTCAATAATCTATCCTGCATTCTTCAAATATCTGGTTACAATTGTTTCCACTAAGTTCAACACAGATTGTAAGGAGCTAGTATTTCTGTCTTCGAAAGTATAGCTTAACTCATTACAGCTGAGTGCACCTCCAGGTGTTTCTGCAGCAGTGGCAGCTGGTGACTTCAAATCAAATGGAGGCTGCAGAAGACAGCTGAATGTGTGGGGTAAATGGGAAGGGGTGTGGCCAACTGGAAAGGGGAGGAGCTATGCTCAAAACCTCAAAAACTGTATCTTTAATTAAATAAGCTGCCCTGGGTGCCAAACTGTCACTATGAGAGTCCAACAAGACAAAATGAAGTGTAGAAGAAAAAAAATATTTCAATGCATTGGCTGCATGGCAGCTCTAGATGGAAACAAAAAGGTTGTGAGGCATGAAAAAATAAATTACTTTTTAAATACATTACTGGAATGCCAGTCAAAATCAAGTATAAGAAAAACAAGCAGCACTCAACTCAAACTACTTCTCCTTGCGCTGCAGTTCTAATTATAATTTATATTCAGCTTTATTAAAGTACCAAGTAACATTCTGAAAGTAGCAATCTCTGCAATAGCCCCACTTGTAAAAATGTTTCTTATCTGAAAAAGACCTGCTGCCTGACAAAAACTATCTACTTGTTTCATGGGGAAAATATGAGCAAAGTAAAAAATGAAAAGCAAACAAGAAACAAGCTCAAGATACATTGCTTAAAGGATTACTGCACAGGCGATGGACCACACAGGATAGACTGGCATTCTGGTTAGTTTAGTTTACAGGTAAAGCCTGCAAAGATGACTGCAAGTCTCCAACAAATTAATGAGCTTCTTCAAATAATGTAATCCTGTCCTTTGTTACAAATACTGTCATATGCATTTCAATACCCAAGGCTTATACGTTATCTAGTTACGTAAGTATTCTCTGCATGACAACAACAGAAAGGCTTTCAATGTTGGCAGTTCTTTAACAGTATGCTTATTAAAGCTTACTTGCATCTTACAATCTCAGACAAGTTTACCTGATGGTCATTAAAGCACTGCTACTTTAACACATAGCAACAGGCACTTTCTGAATAATAATAAGCATAAATCAATGGTTTAAAAATATGACAGAAACCAGAATATTCTGCAAAATCAAGGACAGATGAAAAGCCACTGTAGTACTTGTGTCTACCTTGGTTGGGAGGATACTCTACACATTTACACTGCATAACTGCTCCTTGCCTTGCTTGGACACATCCAGAGTCACTACATGGGGGAGTGGGGTGCAACAAGTGTGTCACAATTTGAAATGTCTCTGACTGACTGTGATGGCCCTGACACATTTGTCATACCTCTCAACCTCAGAGCAAGAAATCTTGACAAAACCATACATAGAAGTGGGACAAAGGCCCAAAAATAAGGAAAATGTTTAAATATTGCTCTTATAAACATAGAAAGATAATAGAATAGTAGGTCTTGCATTAGTATAACTTTTCTGAAGGGTATGAAATCTGAAACTCAAATGTCTGTCATTATTTTCTAACTTCAGTCTTTAATGATTTGCCACTAATTAGCCAAAAAAAACACAATTTTATGAAAAACAGACCAAAAATGTGATGCAAAAATATAAAATAGCCACACAATACAGCTGGGAACCTGTCAAAGAAGGGACACTTTTTTAATTTTAGTACTGCTAACTTGAGCAGCTGACAAAATAAAAGAATCTGCATGCATTTCTGAAATAAAAGTAATCTATAACTCTGATTATTACAGTTATTTATTAATTGTAAACCCTCCACGTTTTCTTCCGAAATTGTCATTTTATGGAGGGATTATTAGGGAAGAGCAACATTTTGATCCAAAATTGGAGACAGTTGAGAGGTTTGGATATGCCTAATTCTATAAAGCAATTTATCTGCACATACCTCTCAACCTGTTAAAGCAGGAAATCTGGACAAGGCCAAATATACTGGGGGAACATATAAATAGTACTAAAAATTGCTGTTGTAAAAACTGAGACAGTTGATAGAATAACAGGTCTTGCTTTAGCATGCATTTTTTGAATGTTATGAAGTCTGAAACTCAGTGTCTGTCATTATTTAGTGACTTAATTCCTAAATGATTTGCCAGAAAACCACACATTTTATGAGTAACAAACCAAAAATAAGAAGCTAAAATCTATTCATTCTGCAAAAATCTGGACAGTTGAGAGGTATAGATCATCCAGGGCTGTCTTTGAGTTTGTTTTCCCCCTCACAAAATCATGGTCGAATGGAGCCTTCCCAATGAACCATTACTTGGCTATTTCACCCCATTTACCATAGACACTAATGCGCATACTGCTTTACTTCTGCAATGATTTGGACTTCCATTTGAAAGTTTTATTTTGCATTTTACAGCGTAAACACTAAGAGATATCTACTAAACAAAGCAATGCAGTCTCACAATGAAAACAGACTTAGCATTAAAACTTCTCTGTGCTTGAAACTCGCATTCATTGAAACAGCATTGAAACCCACAGTCAAAGAAAATACATTTTGCCAGTGGCAGATAAAGATTAACTTTGGGCTGTTTTCAAATCATAGGCCCCTTGCACATGAAACATACACATGATCTTTGATACACCTTCCTGATTGTGTTAAATTATATTCCTTGTACAATACAGTACAGTTTTAGAGGGCGTTTTAAATTTATTGTTTTGAACATTATTCCAGTAAACAATGAAACAAAATGCATGCACCAATAATGGCAAAATTGTCCAATTCAGAACATTTCCATCATAAAAGTCTACTCAAACTTCTACAGTCCACCAGTATCAGTAAATATGCACAATCTCTGAAGTAAAAGTCATCTAAATAATTCTATATTCAAGAGATCTGTAACTAATGAAGAGGTTGCTGCTAGCAAACAACTTTATATTTCATTATTTCATCTACAAATAAACTGCCTATTGCCCTTGAGGAATACATTGCCTATATTACACTAAAAATGATAAGCTAGTAATATTGTAATAGAGAATGGATGGAGAACTGATAACAGGTTCATAGTTACTAGGTATCTTTACCAGAAAAGACTGCAGCATCCATCCCCTTTGCAACACAGTACAGTATCTTCAATCCATCTACCTACTGTGGGAGTAGAACCCACAGCCTTCTACATCAAAAGCAAGTACACTACCTGATGTGCTATTAACAATGCAAGCAGCCTCCCCATAAGCAGCACTAAACTTTTGCTCCCCTGCAGCTCTCAGCTCCTTGTAAAATCTACTCAACACTCAGCTGTATCTCTGAACTTTGCCGCACAAGAAATCTGGAAAAAGCCAACATTTATTGGGGGGGACAAAAACCCCAAAACCAGGGACACATTTTAAACATTGCTTGTATAATGTTGGAACGTTGCTAGAATAAAATGCTGTGGTATCACCATACATCTCACTGCAAATACGTGAACCCTGGACCTGTACAAAACTGTCAGAGCAACTTACTATTATGCCAAACTAGCTGTTTTGTGAAAGAGAGGAAGACTTAAACTTAAATGGCTACCATTTAGTGAATTCAGTTCTCACCATAGCTGTCAACCTCTTAGCACAAAACACCTGGACAAAGCCAGTAATGGGGGAATACAGCCCACAAACATATTCAGTGAATTCAGTTCTTACCATAGCTCTCCACCTTAGTACAACAAACCCGGACAACACCAATAATGGGGGAATACAGTCCCAAAAATAGGAACACATTTTAAATATCAATCTTATAAACTTAGAAAATTGCTAGAATAAATGGTTTTGTGTTACCATGTACTTTCTGAAGAATATGAAGTCTGAATTTCAAATGCTTGTTATTTTTATTTATTTAACATGTGTTAACCAGGAATGTCTGACTTGGAACAGAAGCCAATTTTCAGCAGAGGCCCAGGGAGAAACACTCCAGACACATGTCTTTGTAAGATGGGAAGAAACCAGAGCACACCCACAAGGAGGGCATGCAGACTCCACACAAAAGGCACCCCAGCCAAGAATCAAACCACAGAACCTGTAGCTGGTAAGTAATAATGCTACCACTGCACCACTGAACTACTAACTATGCAAAGGCACAAAATACAGAAACCACAGATTTTATGAGGAACAGAAAAGAACAAATGTAAGGCAAAAATCTGCAAATGTTTTACAAATGGTGGTGGGTAGGGAATTCAGGCTCTTGCCACTTGGGCCCAAGGTACAGGATTCAAGCTTGTGGTATTTTCTACCCACCACCATATAGGAACTGGGGCATTACACACACACACACCCACACTCTGAGCCCAAATACAGTTCCATACCTTAAAGTCCGTAAAACAAAGCCCAAATATTCAGTTCCAATGAGAACAAGTCCAGTTCCATACCTTAACAAAATGAAGCCCAAATATTCCTTCCTGCAGTTCCATGAAATGAAGCAAGTCCTTCCCTAATGTCCAAAAGCCCATGCAGAGAGCAAGTCCTTCCTGCAAGAGCAAACTGGGTGCTTCCCAGCCTGTGGACATTGCAATCTGATCCCCTTCTAGTCTATGCAGTTGTAATAGATATTGCTGCTGAATGCTGTCTTCCTAATCCAGACTACTGGTGAGACAGTCTGGATTCTGTGTGGTTCACCAGCAGTCCGGATATCGGGAAATGCCACGAGTGCACATCTGCGATGTTCTGTGACTCGCATTTAATTTTTTTATTTTATTTTTTTCCTTTTCTTTTCTTTTTTGTTTTACAGCTGAGGGGGCTGCAGTCCTGCAGCCCAATAGCACAAGCTGCCCCTGTTCTGCAGTTACCTCCTACTGCGCCTCTGGGCCTCAAATATTGCTTGTTTGTATTTACGTTAATAATTCCAAAACCATGCTACATACAAGGTATCAGAATATTTTATCTTGAAGCATACATGATGGCAAACACAATTATACTAATATTTGACCTCTGTCAATGAGTATTTGTTAGATCTCTAAGGTAATAACTTAAATTTTAAAGGCTCAAGCCACACCCAGTGGGAGTTAAAGGTAAACAATCAAAAGAGCTGTACTGGAGGGAATGAGTTAAGAAAGAAATCACAGGCTCAGAGTACTCCATATCCAAGTTACAATTAAAAAGACAAACTATGTCTTTGTAATGTGTTATCACAGGTCCCCTTCAAAACATCTAAAACCCATAACATCTAATTTCATAACACTGAGACCAGAAAATCTAAACCACAAAACATCTAAAACCCATAACATCTAATTTCATAACACTGAGACCGGAAAATCTAAAACCCAAAACATCTAAAACCCATAACATTGAATTTCATAACATCTAACAGCAGAAATCACATGAAAATAACATCCCCTCCACATATAACAACATATAATGACACCAAACTACCAAAAACACTTTTTACTATGTTTCTGCAGGGGGGCTTGATACAGTGGAGTTAGAAAATTAACTTTTTCCCACTGTAGTGCGATCTCTGAGTTTGTTTATTTAATTTATGGGGGATGTGGGGAGTGCAGGGGGGCTTGCCCCCATGCAAAAACGTAGTAAAAAGTGTGTTTGGTAGTTTGGTGTTGTTATATGTGGAGGGGGTGTTATTTTCTTGTGATTTGTAATGTCAGATGTTATGAAATTCGATATTATGGGTTTTAGATGTTTTGGGTTTTAGATGTTCTGGTCTAAATGTTTTGAAATTAGATGTTATGGGTATTAGATGTTTCAAAGTAGAGCCATTATCACACATGTCTGTTATGTTATCTCAATAATGTCTGCTTCCCTGATAAACATGAAGCCCTGTACATAAGTGAAAATGCTTTGTCACTTTGTGACCTTGACTCAGAAAACTCTGTCTTAGCCAGGAATTTCAAATGGATATTAAAAAACACTGACAATGAGCAGAAGCACACTGGATATCATCCTAATAAACATGTGACCAGCTGTGTTAAGGTAAATATTACCCCACTTCCTTTCAGCCTGACTATGATGTCATTTTGTTCACCAATACATCACACTTAATGTAACAAAATGACAGCAGCTTTGGGGAGATGGAGTGAGATTTGACTCTTCAATATTGGCATATTGGCCTATACATACAGATATGTGTGTGTGTGTGTGTGTGTGTGTGTGTGTGTGTGTGTGTGTGTGTGAGTGTGTGTGTGTGTGTGTGTGTGTGTGTGTGTGTGTGTGTGTGTGTATATATATATATATATATATATATATATATATGTATATATATATATATATATATATATATATATATATACATATATATATATATATATGTATATATCATATTTCTTTGTAAATAAGACCTAACCAGAGCATAAGGCCTAGCATGGTTTTCCAGGGTGGTCATGATATAAGCCCTACCCCAAAAATAAGCCCCTGTTAAGATCATCAACAACACATGATGAATGTGTTGAATTATAAAATATTATTGACACCCATTGACTTTGGTTATCATACTCTGCTCACCATTTTCAGACCATTCAATTACCCAACTTCTTTCCTTTACAGAAAGTCGTAAGATTCTTTCCCTGGGAGTCCTCCACAATTCTTACTGTAACCCTAACCATCACTCACACTTGATGGTTGAGATCCTTGTCCCATAAACACTGGCAGGTGTACTTTGAGTGGTCAAAGTACAGACAACGTGCATAAAGCACAAGCACTTGATAATGAACATCTGTGGTTGTGTCTTCTTAGCCATCGCCATTATGTGTTGCCACTCCAGTCTTGTAAGTCTTCAAGTAACCCCCCAAGACAAGATGAGTGCAAAAAGAAAGAGCTACTCCATTGAGTACAAGAAAGGAATTGTGGAGGACTCCCAGGAAAGAATCTGATGGCTTTCTGCAAAAAGAAGAAGTTAGATCTCCGAATGGTCTGAAAATGGTGTGCAGCATATGATAACCTCAGTCAACAGGCCGACGAGGAAATGCTAAAAGTGCAAGTGTGGATCAGGTCAGCAACCATTATTTCCTGAGCTGGAAGACATAATCTGTGAATGGATTGCTAACAGGAGAGAAAAGGCTTTTGTTGTGTGCAGGGCTGATAGTCAAGCATTTACCCTTGCAATGGCACCACAGTTAGAAATATTCCCAGAAGAATTCAAAGCATCGCAACATTGGCTGGATGGCTTCCTTCAGCGATATGAACTGTCTCTAAGAAGATCAACAACACTGTCCAAGCTGGAAGAAACTGAAGTTATTAAACATGCATTTGGATTCAAGTCCTTTGTTGATGGCATCGATTTTTCTAAATACCAACTCTCCAACATGATTGCTATGGATGAAACTGCAGTGTTTATGGGCCAAGGATCTTAAACAACAATTGATCAGAGGGGTGCTTGTCAATCTACATTCCCTCCACTGGTTACTAGACAGTATGTGTTACATGTATTTTGGCAATTCGTCTAGGTGGAAAGAAAACCCCACCTCTAATCATTAGTAAGGGCAAGAAAGATAAGATTAGACATGTTTTAGGCATTTACATTCTTGAAACCAAATTAGCCTGGTGCACACAAGCAGTTATAAGGAAGTGGGTCGATGTAATTCTGCCACTTGTTTTGCGAGGTGGCAAAAGAGGTCTGCTAGTCTGGGATTCAGCCAGCACTCACCGCTCTAAAGACATGAAGAAATTCCTTGCATGGAGAAGAATAGATTAAATAATGATTCCTGCAGGAATGACTGCCTATCTTCAGACTCTTGATACTGCAATAAACAAGCCATTCATGGACAATTTGCTCATGGAACTCAATGACTACATTGAAAATAGAATGGAAAGAAATCAGCATGGAAACTTTGTGAAGCTTAGCCTGCAAGAGGTCATGACTTGGGTGAAAAATTCATGCGATAAAATCACTAAAAGCTGTGTTGCCAATGCACTACGAGCAGGCTACTTGGACAAGCAGTGCTCATTTAAGGAGAGCTGTATTGATAGGTATGACAGATTGGGGCCAATGGTTCTACAGCAAATGGAGTCAAGAAATTCAGGTTGGAATTTTGGGATTGGAGACTTATGACATTGTTCCAGAAGAAGATGGCATGACTGTATTTGAATAACTTTTCCATTATCAGGGCAACAGAATGGATTGCTTCTGCTTTCAGTTTTATTCCCCTCCTCCAATACACATGTACTAAGATTTTTCTGCACTTTCTGTTAAGCATGAAATATTGCACTGTGAAAGCCAAGGTGTAGATATTCTGAAGTTGAAATGTTTGTTGCACTGTTTATGTAGAATTCTCACACAACTGTTAATGCATTACTTAGAACTGTTGTCCAGTAACAGAAAAGTATCAAATAAACGTCAATTTGTGTACATGAATAAATGTCTATTTTTGTACATGATTAAATAAATAAATGTAGATTGTTGTATGGGGGGGGTGTAAATAAGGCATCCCCTGATAATATGCCCTAATGTGTATTTCGGCGGGGGAAAGAGTATAAGACCCTGTCTTATTTTTGGGGAAATACGGTATATATATATATATATATATATAAATATATATATATCTATGGGATCGGTATCACCGAAGCACAAACAACAGCCGGGCATACTTCTGCAAAAGTACTTTTTACCGAAAAAGCACTTTCACGGAAATATGCCTGCAGCTAGGGGGAGTCGTGGGGGAATGACTGTTGTGGAGATCGTTCTAAGGTGCGGATAAGGGAATATTCCCTTTTCTTCACTGTAGTGTGATCTTGGAGTAAGAATATTAAAGTAGGGGGATTTGGGGGCACAGACCCCCACATGTGGGTTTAGGGGGGCTTGCCCCCTGCATAAAAGTAGATTTCTTTATTTTTTTTAATGCACTTTAATGAAAGCACTTTTTTGGTGAAAGCGCTTTCGTTAAAGTGTGTTTGGTGATTGTGGATTTGGACTATTGAAATATATATGTTTATGTATATATGTGTATATATATATATATATATATATATATATATATATATATATATATCAGCACTTTACAAGCTCAAAATCCTGAAATGTCGAATTTTAGAATCTCGAGCCTATAAAGTCGAACGGACGGAAATCGCAAACCTGGAAATGTTGAATCTACAATGTTGTACCCGTGGTATGGATAGCGTATTAGGTGAGTATTGTTTATTTTAGGGTTTTGGTGAGGGATTGAGTGTTTGTGAGTGTGTTGGGACATTTTATGTGTGGGTTAGGGTAGGTAGGTCAGAGTGTGAGTATGTTAGTGTTGGGAGTGGTGGTGTTTGTGTGTCTATGATGTGTGTTTGTGCGGGGGTGTGTGGAATGTGTGGTGCTGGGTTGTCTGCATTATGGAGTGTAGTGCAACCTTGGAGTTAATATATATATTAATAGGGAGGTGCAGTGGGGCTTGGCCCCTGCATATAGTAATGGTACGTGTATATGTTTGTTTAGTTGTGTGCGTGTGTGTTGTATTGCTGTTTGTACAGTGTCGGGAGGTGTGTGTGTTTGTGTTTGTATGTGTTGTGTAGTGTGTGCTGTGTCTTTTGGTGATTTTGTGGTTTCAGGAGTTTGGGTTTCGCAGTTTTGTGGTTTCAGGAGTTTGGGTTTTGTGGTTTTGTGCTTTTGGTTATTTGGATTTTCGACTTCATGGTCTCAAGTTACTGCAATTCTATATTTCAGTATTTCGAGATTATGAAGTGAATATATATATATATATATATATATATATATATATACACACATATACACATATATGTGTGTGTGTGTGTGTGTGTGTGTGTGTGTGTGTGTGCGTGTGCGTGTGTGCGTGTGTGTGTGTGCATGTATACTATATAGATAGAAAGATAGATACAGAGATATAGATGTAGATATAGATATATATACAGATATAGATATATTCTGCGGAATGGAGTTTTATGTCTGAACTAATGCAAGTCAGTAAAGGATTATTATTCAACATGACAATATTCAGCATACTTGGAATATTTTTAACCCAGCATCATAAATATAAACCAAGAATAATGCAAAATGACAGACTTTTGGCAGTGATGTTATATGGAACCCTGCATCACTTACTTATGTGGAAAAAACAATTTCTAGGCTATCCTTTGAAATTTCATTATGGTATTTTCAAGCAGTAATAACTGGGTGTTTATCTATAAAATGCACTTGATATTATTATTCAAATCTCAAGAATTTCAGTGCAGTGCAATGTTGAACATGATCCACCATTTTACTGGCTTGAAGTCATGGAATTTTAGATCCAGGAAGTTAAAACAGGATGAACAATACATATTTGCAGATGAAATGTATAAGATTTTGATTTCTAATATAATGGTATCTCGGTGATGAAGTATACTAGACCATCACTAGATTCTGCCTACTAATCAGATGTTCAACCCAACAGCTACAATAGAAAGTGCCAGATGTGAAAATGAAGACATAAACGACTATATTACATTCACCCTTTGAGACTGTCTTTTTCATTATGATGGGTCATGGCTTTAAATAATTATTTGATGAATTTGTCAATATCATCTAGAGGAAGCCATTGTAGTTTTACTATCCTTAAAAGTAAATCTGTTTTAGAGCTCAATTTGTAGCTGATAGTTTGGCTAAGAACTGGTATAGGTTCCCCTTAAACATTAGGTAATGTGGTTTGCTCGATGCATTTAAAATAGCAGATAGCTGGTTTGGACAGAATGTCTATTCATGAAAGCTGGAAATTTCATATTAATGATCAGTAATAATGATCTATGAAACTATAAATGTCTACACAGCAACAAAATAAAACATTACTACAAAATTGTGCCAAGCCATCTTTTCTGCTCTTAGGCTTAGGAATTATAATAAAGCACAACACTGATTATGTACTAATCATTTTAGATATTTCAGAGTACTGCATTCTAGCTATGGCATTTTACACATTAAAAAAATGCATAATTTCCTCATAAAATAAACAGGAGTTTTGTATCAGTTATAATGATACCCGATTAAAGATGAATTCTAAGACATTACTGTATTTTGCATATTGAGCAAAGTTCAAACACCAACACCAATGAAATATGATACTGAAGGAGGCAGAGCCTTGACGGCAGACTGAAAGCAGCATTTTTAGAGCTCCATAAAAATACTTTAAATAACAGGAAAATAATTATTTTTTTCTAGAAAAAAAAGTTAATTAATGTTCTTGAACTTATTTACTACCAATATCCTAACTTTGGAATATAGTCTTCAAAAATGCCCTGTCAGAAATATCTGGAGTTTAAAACTAATCTTGAAAAATGAGTGGTTCAAAGAACTCTCATGCAGAAACTACTCTGAGGAAAGAAATCCAGTTGATGTCCTCTACCCTGCAATAGTTATCTTTGAAAATGGACAGTTTCAAGGACAACTTAGAACATTTAAGAGAAAGTTGTCATAAACAAACTGAAACCTTCAAAGAACTACTACAGCAACATCAAACCAAAATATTAAACATTGAAGAGTCTTTGTCTGATATAGATGGAAGACTTAGAGAGGAGGAAATCCAGGATGAATTTCTTCAGCAACAGAATAAGTGGCTTACCAACAAGATGGATGATTTGGAAACTAGAGAAAGGAGATCTAATGTAAAAATCTTTAGGTTACCTGAGAAGAATGAAGGTGATGATGTTACTTCTTTTTCTAATTCCTGGCTACCTGACTTTCTAGATCTAAAAGAAGGACTCTCATATGGTATAGAAAGAGCTCATAGAGCTATTGGGAAACCTATCCCTTCATCTTCTACATCCACACCCAGATCTATTATAGTAAAATTCCTTTCTTATCTTGACAAAGAACTAGTTCTTAAATGTGCTTGGAGGAACAGCCCACTGAAGTATAATCAGAATCTAATGAGATTTGATAATGACTATTCCTCTAGAGTCCTAGAAATGAGGAAAAAAAACTTGGCCACTTGTGAAGCTACTCAAGCAAAATAAAATAAAAGCCCAACTTGCATATCCTGCAAAAATAAGGATTTTCTTTTCAAATGAAATGAGGTCGTTTAATGACATTGAGGAAGCAATTACTTTCATCAAAAACAATAACATAATGACAGTTCCAGAGGAGATGGATTAGTCTTCGACTACTTCACTGAAAAGATCCCCTGTGAAAAATACTTGGATTGATGTGAAGGAAAAAAGGCAAAGAACTGATAGAAAAAGTATTACCTCTACTGCTTCTCTCAACGAATCAACTAAAACTAAAAGTCCTTGCTAAAGGTAATATAGTATGTATTGTCCATCTAATTTCTCAAGTATTTTGCTAATTTCCTTTCACTATAGTCATTGCTTCATATATATACTTTTGGTTTGTTTATTACTTATACACATTAGACTGATAACAATAGTCTAACTGACACTGCTATTTAACAATAATTTGGGATGGGAAAGTGTAGAAAAGTGATGTTTAGGAAAGATGCCTGATAACACATCCTATATATTGAAATGCAACAGTGAAACTACATAAAATGTTTTTGATTTCATTAAGTATTTTATTACCAAATGGCATATGAGCTTTAAGCATATATTTATTTTAATTTCATAATGAAACAAACCCTTTGGTTAAAATGGATTGTTTCTAGTGTCTGTGGAATCATTATATCAAGCACAGTCTTGTATTTTCAGTTAAACCACTTTTTTTTTCAAAAACGGCTTTCTCATGCTCGAGACTTGTAAATTTTCATTCCTGTATAAACCGCAAGCATGCAAATGCACTTACATATTAACTTACACACAGAATGCTTGTTTCTTTCCCTCACATACTAGTTATCCCCCTTTCATGCTACCAGTGTCTCGTTTAAGCAATTAGTATGGCATCAGGTAGATTAATGAAAATTTTTGAAAGGCATTAGCAAGGTTACGATGATGCCTAATGGTTAAATTCATTTACTTACTTTCTTCTGTTTGTAAAACATAGGAAACCTCCTTATACATAACCTGTTCTATAATTCACACTCTTTTTCTATTATCTTAATGGATATTATTCCAAATATTGAGGGAATCAGTGTTCCGTCCTGCATAATTTCCTATAGGAAGTTGAAGGAAAACATTGTCAACGATGTTATGGTACACGCCCCTATACACTTCCTCATTGCCTTAAAGAGACAGTAGATCTCTTGAACTCCTTAACATCGCTGAACATAAAATGTTTTTAAAGTTATGAAGTAAGGAAATTCCAAGGTACATGAGTTTATTTGGATTAAATTATTTGTCAACACATATATATGCTGATCATCACACATAAATAATTCAGCTAGGGAATCCAGTTAAATAATTTAAAAAGAATAATGTGTATACATCTGACGCCATACAGACATAGACAGCAAAGTAGAATTATATAACAATAGCTCCTTTATAAGACATATTCTAAGTCTGACATGAATTACATAGGACTTGGTCAACAAATAAAATAAGAATGTGACCTTATGATGCTTGTGTTTTAATATATCCAGATTGTAATAAGGAATGTTTTGTAATGAATGGGAAACCATTGCATCCTCAAGTGGTAAAGGGTGTGTAAAGTATTAACTGTTTTTTTGACCTTCTATTGTGGCATGTACCATGAGAAAACTTATATCTGAAGTATGTGACTATAAATAGGCATTACAGGTGTTGAGTCTATACCTGAGATTGTTTTATGTATGCCGCATCTTCTAGACAAATCATTTAAAGTAGCAGGAATGAATATTTCACAGTATATTTACCCCTTTAGGGAACTGACAGTGTTGAAAAGCCACTATTATTAGGAATTTGTCAGAGTGGATATCTTACTTCTTTTTCAAAGGGTGGTAACATTTCAAAGACCACTTTACTGTCAATGCTCCATTTCTGCGATGCAGCATTAAAATGTACTGATCTTTATGCTTAAATACTGTATGTCTGTAAATTAGGACCCTGTGACTCATGTTTATAGTGAGTTAAAAATTCTAATATTTTATCATTTGCATTAAACTGTTCAGGGTTCATTCTAAATGAATGACAAACCAACTCTCTTTTTGAAGCATCGTGTAAGATATTAAGTAAGATGCGTGCTTCTTTTACGTGCTAGATACCTTTGACAGCAATGTTCTAGTAGCAACTGTATACACCAAGGGGTTTCTTTATACACAGATTACTGTGATCTCTGTTCTTAAGCTAATTCACTCGAGTGATTGTAGATATCTTACAAAATATACTGGTTCACTGTTTATGGGGAGAATAATTGTACTGTTTACTCTTTTGCTAGTAGTACTGCAGAAAGTAAAGAGTTGTGGGCAAGCACTTGCACACTGCTGTTCTGGATATGACATATAGACAGTAGAAGATATCATTCCCAAATATTCCCACAAAAAATAGAAGCCCAGGCTTATAGTTGTTACTACTGTTAATATACTTCACAACACAAGCTATAGTGCATCCTATAACCCAGATACTAAATGAAATGGTTGGTGTATATGGATCCACTAGTAATAGAAGGAACCAGGATTATTGTAACACTTTTTCATGATGATCTAGCTGTACTATATAAATGTTTCCTCAATATGAAACTGTGTACCTGGTTTATCACCCACAAATGGGCCTAAGTAAGCCTAGCCAAAAAAGTTCCCTGGCTTACGCCCACCCAAGAAAGTTCATTTCCTGTGCCCCTGTCAAGCAGAGCCACAGAAGTGATCCCCAGGGTGTATTTCCTATTTCCCATCCAGTCATCAAGATTTTTCTTGAAGAGTGTTAATGAGGAACTTTGCTTGACATAGATGGGTAGCTTTTTCCAGAGTATGAGAAGTCTCTGGGACAGGAATCTATCCATCTAGCAAGTCCTGTTTATTGTGGTGGCAAGGTTTAGGTCCCTAGACCGTGTAGCTCAGAGGGACTGGGATTTCTTTAGGTGTAGCATGTCCAACAGCTCTAGGTTTGACATAGCTTTATATGTTAGGCAGAGATCACCTCGGAGTAGGCGATATGCTACAGAGTAAAGCTGGAGTTATTTGAGATGATCAGTGTAGGGCATCTGTTTGAGGCCAGTAATTCTCTTTGTGAGGTACTTCTGTGGCCTTTCCAGTTGTTGTAGATGTCTTG
This sequence comes from Protopterus annectens, assembly GCF_019279795.1. NCBI lineage: Eukaryota > Metazoa > Chordata > Ceratodontiformes > Protopteridae > Protopterus > Protopterus annectens. Next base: position 540,342,698 of record NC_056737.1, read on the forward strand.
TGAGGTACATACCAAATTCTGTGCTGTACTCTATAATGGGTCTAATGAGTGTCAAGTAGAGGGGAATAATGACCTCTTTTTTCCTGGATGAGAACCCTTTTGTGATGAGGTTTGCTGTGTAGAAGGATTTCCTGACTACTGTGGCAATGTGATTATCAAAGGAGAAACTAATGTCCACCTGGGTCCGAAGGTCTCTTATCACACATTCAGTGTTAAGAAGACTGCCACTATGTGGTAGTTCATGGGTACAGAGTTTTTACCAAAGGGGATAACAATGCACTTTTTGGCATTGAGCTTGAGGCCATGGCTTTGACACCAGGCATCTGTCTCAGTGAGGCCCTTCTGTAGGATGTCCACATCATTTGGGGACTTGACTATTGTTCCTAGTTTGCAGTCATCTGCGAACTTTGTTAGCCAGAGGCCTTCTGTATTAACCTGTACTTCAGAGAAGTAGATACCAAACAGGAGAGGCCCAGGACTGAACCCTGTGGTACTCCACTTGTCAGCGGTTTGAAGTCAGATTTGGAGTATACAACCTTTATAGTGTAGGTTCTGTCAGTGAGCCAGTTAGCAACCCATCTTGTGACATAGGGATTTATACCTAGTTTAGTGAGTTTAGCTATAATTCCAGAATGGGGGATGGTGTTGAATGCCTTGGCAAGGTCAAGATAGGCTGTTTGAACCACCTTACCCTTGTCTACGGCTTTGGTGACTGCCTCAAAGAAGTCGACCAGGATCAGGAGGCAAGGTCTGCCTTTCACAAACCCAAAATGGGTGGGGTCCAGAGTTTGGAGGTTACCAATGTCTTTGTTTATGAATTCCATGATGATATGTTCCATGGCCTTGCAGACGAGGCTTGTCAGGCTAATAGGGTGATAGTTCCCAGGATCAGTGGTGGCTTCCTTTTTGTGGAGTGGGATAACTGTTGCTGTGTTTCATTCAGTGGGCACAAAGCCTGACGTGAGGCTATGATTGAACATGGTGCTTAGTTGGGGAGCCAGTTCGTTCTGAAGTTCATGTAAAACACAGCCTGGAATGTTGTCCAGTCCCATGGATACTGTGTTTTTGGCTTTAGAGAGTGCTGCTTTTACCTGTGAAGTTGTGATTGCAGAGTCATTTATAGATATGGGCCCTTTAGGGGGTGAGAGGGGGGTAAAGTTAGCACTGAACCTATTTGCCAGGATGTTGATTCTCTAATTTTTGTGCCATTGTGCTATAACTCAGAGCAGATCTGGGTGTTGCCATTGAGATTCTTGACATATCTATAGAATGCTTTGTGGTTGTCCTTAGAATCAGTGGCAATTTTGTTTTCATAGCTAGCTTTGGAGGATCTTATAAGGGATCTCAGCTTCTTGCTGAGGCTGACCCGGGAGTTCCTCCACTCATGGGATTTTACTCTCTTTTGCAACAATTTCTTCCTTCTGTTGTAGAGTTTGTTTATGGCAGGGGACCACCAGATTGGCTTCCTTTTTTGGTTCTGTTTGGGATAGCACGATCCATGCACTCGTGTAAGTGCTTATAGAGTGCATTTGTGCAGGATTCAGCAGTTGTAACTGTATTGTCCATCTGCATGGGTGTCATGAAGTTCACCACTTCTGTCTTAAGAAGCATGAAGTTGGCTTTGGAGAAATTTTTTACTGTGGTTTCCTTAATGGGGGGTGGGGGCGGGATGTAGATATCTAGGGTGATTAGCTTATGGTCGGATCTGACCAATGAGGAGTTGACTTCAGGTGTGGAACACCAGTCACTCATGTTGGTAATGACTAGGTCTAGGATATTGTTGCCCCTGGTGGGGGTGTGGATAAGTTGATCCAGGGCATTGGAATTTATAAATTCCAGAAAGCACTGAGTGAAGGAGTTGGAACAAGAGTAGTTTTCCCAGTTAATGGTGGGGTAGTTGAAATCTCCCAATATTAGGGTGTTTGCTTGAACCCTAATATTTTCCAGTATATCAAGAAAAGAGGAGTGGGAATCCTGGGGCATGGTGGGGGATTTGCAGCAAGCTTCAGTTTGGATTGCAGTTTTGCCCAGAGTTAGTTGCACTTGGATAACCTCAGCTGCATTATGGTGTGCAACTAGCCTGTAGGTGTGGATATCCTTAATGAATATGGACACAACTCCACCTTTGGTGTTCAGGTCCAGGTTAGATGGCCAAAAAGTGTGGTATGAGTTATAGCCTGGTAATGCAGGGGTGCTCTCTGGAGCCTTGAACCAGGTCTCAGTCACTGCACAGACATCGATGTTCTCCATTTTAAGGAGTGCCTCAAGTGAGTGCATTTTGAGATTTAGACTTCTAGCATTGAGTAGCATTACCCTCAGTGTTTGCTTGCCTCTTCCTGTTATGGTTGTGAATTTGTCATTTGAACCTTGCCTAAAAAAGGCACTATAGGGATGGCAAGAGCCTTTGCCAGTATCCAGAATCCCAGGGGTGACATGTGCAGACCATCTCTGGCAAAGCATCGTGGTCTGTCGACCATGTCGTCCCAGGCAGACAGATACTGGATTCCCTTAGAATGACACCAGAAGCTTAGCCAATTGTTGAAGTCAATCATTTTGTCCTTGTACTGCAGTATCATTCTGGGCGATGGCAGGATGTTACTCAGGGCTAGCATCATACCTGCCTCGGCTACAAGATCAGAGAGTTCTTCCATGTCTCTTTTCATGTATTCCAGGGAGGTACGTCTCAGGTAGTTCACACCAACATGGACAATCACAGAGTCTTATTTGTACTTGTTGTGGAGTGACCTGAGTGCGTGGGTTATGTGGTGGATCCTGGCACCTGACAGGCAGCTGACAGTGACCTTCTCCTTGTTTAGCCTAGTGAGTGGGACATCAGTGTGCCTGACTATAGAGTCACCTATGACTACTGTGTTGGGTACGTTGTTTTGCCTTATGGGCTGTGGTTGAGTGGCACACTGATTCTGTGGGCTATGTGTCATTTGGATTGTGTTGGTGGTGGGAGGTTGCTTGCATTTCTGCTTTAGAGGTCTCTGTTGCTTGAGCAGATCATTATTGAGAGCCTCCACAAATGTTTTTGTGTTCCTATGTGGGGATTTTGGTGGTGTAGGTTTAGTGGGACTATGTGATGAGTGTGGTGTGGTGTAATTGTTTACCTTCTCCTCTTGATTATCAAGTTCAGTCTTGGTTGGAGAGAGCTTTACCTCCAGTTTGGCTAGATAAGTGCATCTCTCACAGGTTGTAGTGTTTGGTGGTAGGAAGAGAGGTTTGTCTGTGTACATGAGGCAATTGTTACATTGCTCCAAGATCCCCAGATTCATCAGATAGACAGGAGAGAACACTGGGAGCTGACCCTTGGACATGCCTGAATAAAAAAAAATTTCCTCTAGACAAGTAAGGAAAGTGAGTACAAGAGCTGTTTTTCTCTAAGCAAGTGAGGAAAGTAAGTACCAAAACTGTTTTCCTCTAGGTAATGAGGAAGGGTGAGTGCTGTAGTAATTTGTAGTTTATTTACTGCTTACAAGTTCTGAACAAGTGCTGAGCACAGATAAGCAAATTCAAGTGCTAAAACTAAGAATCTGTATCTAGATCTTATTGTAGATATGCTACCTAGTGCTTACTACTCCCACTGATAAGCTAGAAGGCATCCCTCCAACACAGAAAGGCTTGGGGGCACAGAAACTTACAAACAGTCTTGGATACAGCAAATCTGTATCTGGACTAAACTAGTTACAGGGAAGGTGGGAAGCAAGTGCAAATGCAGGCTTTTAAACCAGAAAGTTGAAAGAGATGGAAAAACTGCCCAAATGGCCAATAAACTAGAATTTCTAAGCCAGAAACCACTCTTGTGATAGATAGGCTACCTAGTGCTTACCACTCCCACTGATAAGCTAGAAGGCTTCCCTCCAACACAGAAATGCTTGGGGCACAGAAGCGTACAAACAGCCCTGGATACAGCAAATTTGTATCTGGATTGGACTACTTATAGGAAAGGCAGAAAACAAGCTTGGAATTTATATATATATATATATATATATATATATATATATTTTTTTTTTTAGTTAAGTAGGTTGGCTTTCTCAAAAAGTTCTCTCTGTATTAGAAAGAATGAGCTAATGACAGTAGCAAAAACACTTTAAATGCAGTACAAGCTAGCACACTTGAGTGTGCAGCAAAACTAAGGCAAATACAGTTTAAATAAATGCAGATAAGTTAAAAACGACAAAAACAAGTTTATGAAGAAATCAAATAAGAGCATTTGAACACTTAAAAGCACACAGAACAGCAAATTAAGGTATTAAGGTAGAGGACAGTTATGTAAGAGCAGCTCAAAAACTATTTAGTAATTTTTTTTTTTTTTTGGAGATGGAGGGAATAGAGCAGATTAAAATGCTATAGGGGATGGCTTTCCTAAGTGCTCTCTCTGTACACAGCAGAGGAGATGGTACTGGTAGGAGTGTCTGAAATCAAAATATGATCTCACTGTACTCAGTTGAGTGAGCAAATGAGATGGGCCCAGTAGGAGTGTCCAAAAACAGATTTACAGCAGGGGCGGGCAATTCCAAAGCCACCAAGATTAATACCACAACAAGAACAGGGACGGGGGGTTGGGAGACTAACTGCAGCTAGAGACAGGGAGTATTATCTCCCTGTATTATATTATATATAGCAATTATCTACAAATTTATAATCTTAAATAAGTGCAGAGAAAAGTATACTTAAATCAACTTTTGTCAGTTGATTTATGCAGGTGAATCTCAGTAGCCAACCACTTGGACGATGAGCAAAATGATTAAAAAAATGTGACCAGCACAGATTATAATGCAAACAGAAATATCCAGGTTAAGTTAACACAGGATTTCAAAAGCAGTCTAACAACTTTCAATGTATCCAGATGGCTACACTTTTTCACACTTCAGGCAACTAACTGCAGCTAGAGACAGGGAATATTATCTCCCTGTATTATATTATATACTGACTGAACTTTTTAGTTCTGTCAGATTGGGAATGATTTTCATTCCGTGTTTGATAAAAAGTTATTTTAAGTATCTTTTTGCACACATGTTGGAGATTATTTACTATATACATGTTTTCTTATCTTTCTGGCCTCCTTTCATTTCTAAATTATACCATTCAAAAGGAATCAATAATCTGTCTATTAAATTTAATATATGTATTAAAGTTACACAACATTTAAGTAACAAAATATCTTGTCACTATATCCAATTCAAATATTCTTCAATAGTAAATAACTAAGATGGACATAGTGTTGCTTTATTTGAACGCTAATGGCTTAAATAACCCAAGGAAACATTCCAACTTACTTAAATATCTAAAATTAAATAAAGCACAAGTGGTATTCTTGCAGGAAACTCACTTTAAAGCTAATAATAACTTAATTTGGAATCCAAATGAATTTCTAAGGTTATCTAATTCATCATATAGTAAAAAAAACAGAGGGGTATTAATACTATGGAAGAAAAAAGTCACCAATCCTCAAGTTATTTATAACTATGAAGACAAAGATGGTCTTTTATCAATTCTAATAATAAGATTTAGTAATAGAATTTGGAATTGGTGAACTTATATTGGTTCCCTGGTATGGGAGTAGGAACAGTTAGAAAGCATATAGATCTCATCAATAAAACTTCGAAGGGTAATTTAATTTTGGGAGGGGATTTTAACTGTACTTTAGATAGTTTGGAGACTACTAATAAAAGACCTTTCCATATTACTTCTACAGGGAGAACTCTTAAAAAATGGATAGATAATTTGCAATTATTAGACTCATTTAGTCTTAAGAAAAATAATTCATTATTATTTCTCATAGTGATCATAGATTCAATACCCAAACAAGAATTCATAAAATATTAGTATCCCAAGATTTAAAAATAAAAATATCATATTTTCTATAATCCCTTGCCCCTTATCTGATCATAACTCCTTCATTCTTAAATTTCAAACAGACTTTAAGAGATTAACCTTTACTAAAAGAATCTCGGCCTACATCACTAAATTAAAATTGTTCAAACCATGGCTGGACTTGGAAATACAATACTTCTTAGATACAAATTATACTATTGACATAAACATAGTTATTTTATGAGATTCCCTAAACACATATCCTTATGGCAAAATTATTACTTGGTGTAATAACAAAATAATGGAATGGGAATCAGAATTAGTTAATATTTAAAAACAAACCATATAAATAAATTCCAAGGATGTGATTGATACAGTTGCAAAAAAAAAAAAAAAAAAAAAGAAATTGGGTAATTAAATAAAAAATACAATGATATCTTAACTCACAAAACCAATTTGGCTTTGGAAAAATTAAAACTAAATTCTTTCTCTGTCCCCCCCAAATATATGTATAATCTAGCAATGAGATTAAAAAGCATTCCACTGAAAATAATATCACAAATATACTTCATGAATAAAAATGTCTACATATTTAAGTAACATCTTGGAAGCCTTTAAATTTAATTTTACAAAGCATTACAATAATAATGATTCACATCATAACAACTTAGACTTAGGCTTGGACTTCTTAAATATAAACAAAATACCAGAAAGCGTAATTATAAATATTCAAAAACAAATTACTCTCAAAGAAATTACTGAAAAAATTAAAGAAAGTAAAAGCAACAAGGCTCCAGGTATAGATGGAATCATTATTGAAATTTATAAATTATTTCCAGCTTCTACGATAACAATTATTCAAAAAGCACTAAATGAAACCTATTCACAAGGCACAATTCCACCTTCATGGAGATATTCGTTGATCACTCCTATATTAAAGGAAAATAAGAGTCCCAACTTATGAAGTTCATATAGACCAATTTCACTCCTGAATAATGACTATAAAATTCATATGTCTATATTGGTTAATAGAATTAAAAAATCACTCATTCATGTCATAAGTGATGACCAAACTGGCTTTGTTTATAACAGACACACCCATGATAGCATTCAAAGAATTTTAACCATTACAGATCTTTTAAATAGAGACAAACATGAGGCCCTAATAATCACTTTAGACATTGAAAAAGCCTTTGATTCACTAAATTGAGATTATCTTTTTAAAATTCTACAAATTTATGATTTCCCTATAAAATTCATTACTTTAATAAAAATATTTATAAAGATAATTTGGCCTATGAAAAATTAGGCCCATTTATATCAGAAGCTATTGAAATTACTAAGGGTACCAAACAGGGATGTCCTATGTCCCCAATGTTGTTTGCATTAGCAATATAACTTTTTTTCCTCAGCAATTCGTTTTAACCCCAAAATTAAAGGCATTAACATTTTTGATCAATTTAATTCCAAAATAATGCTTTTTGCAGATCACAACATGAACTAAATTTACTAGTTGAAAAATTCTATCATATCTCAGGCTTAAGAGTTAATAGTTCTAAATCAAATAATATATTGTTAAATAAAATAAACAACTCTAATATTAACATAAACCAAATAATTGGGAAACAGGTTTCCTCTCTAAATTATCTGGGGATTGTTTTATGCGAAAATTTAGAATTAACTTCATCTAACTATAAAAATATTGTGAATGCCCTAAAATTACTAGTTGGGAAATGGAATAAATTGTATTTAACATTTGAAGACAGGCTGCAGTTAATAAAAATGGTTTTACTCTCAAAAGTAAATTACATTGCATTAGCTATCCCTATAATTCCCAGCAAAAAGCTTTTAAAAGAATTAAATAAAATTCTTATACATTTTCTTTGGTACCCAAAAAAGAATAGAATAGCTTTTTAAATCATATTAGATCATGTGAAATGGGATGAATTAACTTTCCTGATTTGGAATCTTATATTAAAGCTTCAATTTTCAAAACAGTAATAAATTGGTTTGATCCAAAATTCTCTTCTGCATAGAAAACTTTACATACTGCTAAATTCCTAAAAGAATGTAAATTGACAAAGAACTTACAATTAAATGAACAAACTAATAAACTCTGGCATATTATCTGTATTAATTTGTAAGATAATTATACTAAACCCACCAATCTAAACTATATAAATTATATTACAACACTTTCCGGAGTTTTGTATAATAATATTGCTATTAAACTATGGTTGCAGTTATTAATTCCCTTTAAAATTACAAAAAAAACTTCTTCAATAACATTTCTACAAATACTCAATACTTGGAAAGCAAAAAGTTTTACATGCTGGTTCCAGTGTATGGAAAACTTGATAGTCATGGATGTAAGGCAGTTAATTACTACATATGATTTATCAAATTCAGACTGGTTAACTCTTAGTAGTCTACTTCCCTATGCACACGATTTATGCAGAACAATAGATAATTCTTCTTTTACTTCCATTCCTAAACTCATATTTTTTTACATGAAGTAATATACAGAGACTTTAACTGGACAAATTTAACCTCAAGATTATATAAAATTATTATAAATTACAAAGCCAATCCTAATCAGACGTTCTGGAACTTTATCACTAAAGAATATCCATTATTGTTATCAAATGAGAATAAAACTAGTTTATTATATTCTATTAAATTAACCTCCAAAATACAAATCTGGATTTTTTTTTTTTCATGGAAGCTTTTGCATAGAGCTTTCAATACACCCAACAGAATTGCTAGATTCAACCATTCTAATGAGATAACTTGTTGGAGATGTTCTTCAAAATGTAATGCTGATCGGTCTCATATTATGTATGAATGTACTCATATTAAGAAATTCTGAGAAGATAATGGTGAATTTCTACAAGCCATTTTTACAGATCCCTTTATTTTGTCAAAATCACTAATTCTTCTGAATATAAATGAAACTGTTGTTACAAAAAACAAAGACCTTTACCTTCTTTGAACTATAATGGCAGTTACTAAGAAATGCATCACAAGGAAATGGAAGACCTGCTCCATTCCAACCTTTGATGATTTTCTAATTCTTTTGAAAGATGTAGCACTGCTGGAAATTAAAGTCAAGGAAATGAGAATCTTTCCTAGGAAATGGATTAATAATCCTTGGGAGAAAGTTCTCTTCCTTATTAAGACACTTAAAACAGACATAATTTTACCTTCTTAAGTGATGAAGAAGTAAAATGACTTTTTTCTAATAATGTATAACTTTCTCTGTTTGTATATTTCAAATTGTTTTTCCTTTTTTTCATATTTGGTTTGAGGCCATTTGTACATTTTGTAAATAGTTCATTATGATTTATTCTTGCTTGAAATGTAAAAGTTTATTATTATTTTGCTTGAAAAATTAATAAAATTATTTGAAAAAAAAAAAAGAAACATGATATTGAAGCAAACTGTCAGAATGTAGCAGTGCCTGTGGTTGAAAGGATGCATCTCATTCTCCATTTCAGATTTTATTACAAAACTCCCAGGAAGCAATATCATACTGGTCTGTGAAAACAAACACCTAAGACTGCTATTCTTCCTTTAAGGATTTCAATGCAGCCTAATACTGAAGTTAACCCGATAACTTTGGTTTCTTCAAACTATGGCATCTTAGGTATGATATGTTTGAAAAAATGTAGAGTTATATTTTTTTCATTTTTTTATTATTTCTGAAGCAATGAGAAGGTAATGCACATATATCCTTGTCATTAACTATACTTTTGAGGACACATACAACACACTCCCAGTTTAGACTGTGTGTAATGCCAGCCAACTACTGCAAATATCCTCTAAAACACTGGATTTGCTAGCTTTATTTAATAAGCTAAATATCATTTCCCATAAAGCAATTCATAATAAAAATATGCCATTCTAATAAAATACTTGAGTACAATACTGACTCAGGAATGCAACCTTTAATGAGGAAGGATTCACACAGCAGCAGCACAATACCTTTCCCAGAACATGGGGTTTACATTTCAAGCTATATGCAGGAATAGAAATGCTGCTTGAACTGGTGAAATATTTGTGATTGTTTTAATTCTGGTATTATAAAAACTTAGTGCATCTATATTATAGACTAGATTCATCATGGGTGTTGTGCATAAGCCAAATACCCTTTTATGGAAAAAGTTATAATGTAAGGCTGTGACAAAAAGCCATATCAAATGCCACATTTGCTGCCCATGTATACAAGGCCATATATTAGTAATTCACTATATCTCAAATCAGACTTACATGACAGCATACTCCCTTTGTGAACACATGGAGTGAATTTAAGCATTCCTGAACATACAGTTGCAGAAATTCTACCTTTGCCAGTAAAGCATTTGTGTTTTTTTTATTTTTAATTTTGATGGAATGAGAGCACAATAAATGTACATTCTAGATATGGACTGCATTCTACCACCCTGAGCAGAAGCTGCACACTGACACATAATGGAAACCAAGTTCACTTTAGCTTCGTACCCTGACATATGCTAATGACCATGATTATTACTGATTATTATTGATAGTGAGCATCACTATGACGTCATATCTCTGTAACAGTTTGACATTCATGGAGAGTATATCTGAATATTCGGCTAAAATCTAGTTAGGTTGGGCCTTTAAGTGCAGAGATGATAGGACAGCTTTGATTTTCCAACACAGAAAATATACTTTGAAAATGACACCAAAGGCAAAACATTATTTTATAAATGAAATACCACCACAATATTAATTGCATTTTTTTCCAACAGGCATAAACTCAATAAACTATCATATCATGTGGCAAGTGAGAAGATCTCGTTGTAGTTGTGGATGGGATATATTTGGATATTATCATTTCTGAGGATAGTGTATCAAGATTAAAAATCTTGATTGTGTTTTATGCTGAATATTAATAAAACCTAATACCTACCTTTATGTGATAATGAAAAATCATAACCAAACCCTAAGTGAAAGGTTTCAGCTATATTGACCAATCAATCTTTGGCCGGACCATCAAATATGCATTCATGCTCCTTTATTCAGACAGTCATGCCAACACATTCTAGAGAAATGTGGTTGTCATCCCTTTCCCATGGGTATCTACTACATCTAATGAAGGATTTCAATCAGTTGAATCATTGTATTCTTATAAGAACCTGTTAAAACATTTGGCGACTGCCATAATATTAACATCCTGTCCAAACTGAGGCTTCTAGAAATTTCTTAACAACAAAAAATTTAACAATTTCTTATGGTGTACCTGACAAACAGACAAACCATCTAAACTCTTAGCTGAAAATATTTTCCCCAGAAGAGTATGATACAAGAGCTTTTATTCATTAATGAAAGTTTGTGGAAGAAACATTATTCTTGTTTTGGCCAAGGCCATCACCATGTAAACTTGAGTTAATTAATCTCTCTTAAGTGATTTTCCTATAACACAAAGGCATTTGAGTAACACTATTCTGAAACAGTTTTTCCCCTTACCTTCAATTCCATAGTAATTTGGCAATCAGTAATATAAAGGACAGTTAAACCATGTGAATGGAATATATGCCATGAAAGGAATATTCTTTTTAACTCCAACCTAGGAATTTCAGAGTCTGAACTGTCTGGACTCATGCATTAATAGTTTGCCCACTGGCCTACATCATTACCTACAATTTGTTATCATTAATCATATACCATATAAGCTTACAGATCTGTTGAACAATCTTGAAAAAGGCCACTAAAGAAGAAGTTGACTCTATAATAAGTATTAGATCATCATTATACAACAGAAAAATATTAAGCTGAAAACTTTTATTTTTGACACAGAAACCTCTTTAGTCTTAGGAGTTACATGCAAAACAGGATTTAAAGCAAAATCAAATAATAAAGTTGAAAGTGTAAAACCCTCATGCACTCCTTGCTGTTATTTTTGTGTTTGAAACAAGACCTCATTTATGCTTAAAATACTGATTACTCAAGAATAATACACACTGACAATGTTAAGTCCTATTTTTGGTAAATTCAGAAATCCCAATGTGAAAGGCCTTATGTGTACTGAAAGAACCAAAATCTGCTTTGGTATATGAAATATTCTGAATATGAACAAGGAATCTGTAAGTATGTGATTAGCTATATAGAACTTTCTTAACTGAGATGAATTATAAAAGTTATAACAGGCAATGTTGTAATAAATAATTATTGATAAATCTAGCATATATTTTATAATCAATATCTAACGATGCTACTGAATGATAATTTTTCCATATTTGTATTTTCCTTTCATGGCCTTAAAATTAGAATGAGTTTGCCAATGACAAAAATGCAAATACCTACTTCATCGACAAACCAGATCAAGGAAGACCTTCCCAGAGTAAGTAATCACGCAGTTAATAGCACACAATACCCAAACCACACCATTCTAAACCCCGCAGCTGCTCATACCCCCATGACTAAATGTACCAACTCTGGGATCGCACTACAATTGGGAAAAGGGCAAAGTTCACCTTCATGGCCAATAGGTTACTTGTCCTCAGAAGATCTTCATTGATCTTGTCTGCTAATGAAGGCATTTTTGTTTATTTTATCTCAATGATGTGGTCTTTGATGATCTTGGGTTTCGATATTCTCAGATAGACCCTCACACACATAATATTGCAGTGTAATGTGCCCTTTCTGTGAGGGTATGTCACCCCTGACTGTGAAGAAGTCACCCAAATAAAAAAGTCACAGTTCTGTACATTGCTTTGTTGTTTTCATAGACATATAATGGTTCTGACAAACCATAATTGTAAGCATTTAAAAGTGATCATATAACTGCCATTTGTTTTCGCATATAACCAGACACCAAAAATGATAGCCATGGTCAGTACAGTAAAATAAGCAGAGAAAATATGCCGACAATAACTAACATACCAGAAACAAATTGAGGTAGCACCAAGACCCTACAGAAGAAGCATGCCAGAGTCAAATGTATTGATGCAATCATTTAAATGAAGATTAAAATGAATGGAAGTTGAGCACTTTCATCCTCATAAGCTCAATGACTTCATCAGAACTGAATCAATACATTTGACCCTGGAGTGCTTCTTTTGCAGGGTCTTGGCACTACCTCAATTTGTTTCCTGGTTAGTACACTACTTATGCTTCATTGTGAAGAATAAGAAAGCCATAATGCTCACAATAAAGTACCTCAAGTTGCTGCTGTCAGATGTATACACAGACCTCAACAAGCTTTGCAAAGGTTGTTTACAGTGATTATGTAACTGCCTTGTGTTTTCACACATACCATGATTCCTTATTCTTACTTCAAAATATATACATCTTATGTGTACACTTCTGATATTTGATTGGGACAAAAGTTAAAGATATTATGATTGTATGATATTATGATGTATTTCAACTTGTTGCCCCCCACCCACACACACACTAAACAAGCCATAGCCAAACTAGGTGCATTGTACAGGAACAAACAATTCCTCACCAAGACAGCCAGAATTTCTGCTTCCAATTCCCACTCTACATCTCTCCTATACTTACCTACCTTAGACAAACAGACAAGCTCAAGGCTTGCTACAATACAATTGCTAAGTTTGCCAATGGTGCATCGTATCGCAGTCACCAGTGTATCTCATTTAGAGAACATGACTGGCTTGAACTCCCTCAACTTCTTCACCTGAATCAATTCTCACTTGCCCACACGTTTGTAAGCAATCCTCTGAAAGTCCCATCCCTTCAAAACCTTCTTCAACCCTACTGCTCCACTAGACCACTACACTCAAGCAGCAAAAATTAACTTCTAGTGACCAAACCCAAGAACTCACAGAGAGAGCACTATTCTCCTGTGTTATATCCTGATTATGTATCAATCCCCCCCCTCTATAACCACACTACCTTCTTGCAATCACTTCAAGACTGCACTAAAAACTCACTTAAAAAGTCTCTGGTTATGCCCATGTACCAATCCTGACTAGTAACTCTCCTTTTTACCTCCCTTCCTCTCCCCTCCCCTAGCCACCCTGCCTCACACCATCTGATCATCACATTTCTTCCTCTGCAGACTCTGGCTCACCCTTTACCCTCCTTTTCCCTCCTCACTCAATCTCTCAGACCTATTACAACATGCTTAACTACCTCACTTCATCTCAACTCCAAATACATATCCAACTGACTTACACCTAGCTTCCTCTCACTACCACATATACTACTCACTCAGTCTCCTCCCTTACTCCTTTATCTTCCCCTTCCATCCCATTAGCCCTTCTAGCTTGTTCCACCTTCATGTGGAACATCTGCTTTATATCTGTTTGAGTTTAGTGCAATATTTGTATATAAAACTTAGGTTTATGAGTTTAGAACAGTATCTGTTTCAGCTTAGTCCTATATGTATATACATCCTACCTTTATTCCTAGCCTCTAGCTAAATATTGGTATATCTGTTCATTACTATGTTTCATATTGTGTGTATATCTAAAGCTTTGCTGCAGTATGTATTATTTGGGTTTACCATCATAATGTCGAGTGCACATTGCTCGACACTGCATATGAGCAACACCTTTAAGCAACTCCCATAATGCTGATCTGTCAAAATCTCGCAAAAACACCGAACATCAACATTTCTGACCAGTCTGCACCTAAAAACAAGTGCTAACATGTGTCAAAAAGGGGGTGAGATTTTGCAGTTTAGAACATCGGTGTTCAGCATTTTCAGCAGTCACAGGTTGGTGTTCGCATTTGCAGTCTCGAGCAATGTGCGCTCAACATTATGATGGTAAACCTATTATCTGCTATTCTATGTATATTCAATTGTTCGTCATGTACTCTGCTGCTGATCTATTGTTCTGTGGAGCTTTTCTCCTTGGGCCTCTGCTGTTAAAAGACCTGTGTCCAGTTGGAATTTCCCGGTAAACAAATGTAAATAAATAAATAAATAAATATTGTTGCTTGCTCACCAGTCATGTAACTGTCCTGCTTTTCACACACAATCTGATTTCACTATCCCCAGAAAGATAGCTACCTACAGCTTAATCAATGTTGTTAGATTGTAATGAAAATTAAAAAAAAAAATAGCCAGAGCAATGTATTACATCATACTCCTCTCAGATTATATACACTCTCTCTACCCTTAACAGGCCACATCAATGATCACTTCCCTGCAATCACAATTGTTCTTTCTTTCTATCAGTGCAATGCCCTCCCCAAGCAGACATCCACTTCTGGTGATCACCTCTGATGTGTGACTGCCAGGGAAATAGACAAAATAATGTTACCACTGTCCAAAGAAATATCTATGTCTTTCCAACCTGTAAATTTAAAAAAGTAGAAGATGCTTTCAAGGAAACACCATCCCTTAAGGCCAGTGCATCTACTGGTTTTAGTGCCTCAAGTTAAATAACTAAACATTGCCAGGTATCCACTGAGATCAGTTACAAAGAGTACATAGTATTAGAACATGCACTAGTAAGACATGAAATGTTACTTTTTAATAGGGTTGAGGTGAGAATTTATGCTTATGAATAGCATAACCTTTCACTTATGGTTTCAACTTCCCATTCATTGTAATGGGAAGCTATAGGGTAATTAATTCACAAGCAAATTATTTGTGACATGACTGCTCTAGGGATTGGAACAGTTTGTCTATTTTCAAACCGTATTCATACCAATTTTAAAGTACAAAACAAGTGCTCAAACCAATAATAGTCAGAACATGCAGCATGGGGGCATACCTGTGGTGCAGAGTATTCTCAGTTTCCACAAATAAGGGGATAATCAATCCCAATTCTACCTGACATGTGATTGGAATTGTAGCTGACCTCAGGATTTGCCTTGCAAATGGTGAGTCCTTGTGATGGCATTGTGCATCCTTTTCACTTGGGTAACCCGGCCACTAGACTGCTACCAATTAACACCACCTCCACTTAGCTTCAGCACAAGTCCCCTTACCACTAGTTAGAGGAATGTTTTTATATTTTGCTTTAATCTCTAGCTACAAGAACAGAATTCACTGGGGTTTTGAATTATGTTTTTCAAGACTTGCAAAGTGAAGATAGCATAATGAATAATGTACTGGATATACAGCATGAAAATCTCATTTCTTATAACTTCTGACTGCTACAACCTGACATGGAATACATACGTAAATCTTTTTGAAGAAATAAGAGTATAAAATAACTTTTCTTTGTACACAATAACTTGTTTAACAGATCAACAAACTCCTTTGGTTATGTCTTCCATACCTTTTTTTAGGTGCTCTGATGAGGATCTTTGACCATCCAGATAAAGCAACAGTTCAATTTTACATCATCGCTAAGCAGGCTTTTCCACCTCATGCACAAGAAATTTGGACAAAGCCTAAAATAATGGGGCGACAAGGACCTAAATGTAGGGACAGATTCTAAATAGTGCTGTCATTAACTTAGAAAATGCAAGAATAACAGGATTTGCATTTTTTGAAGGATACAACGTTTGAAATTGAAATATATGTCATTATTTAATGACTTTAGTCCTCACTGACTCGCCAGTAAACTACTAATGTTATGAGGAACAGACTAAAAATACAAGGCAAAAACATGTCTCATTAAATCTGGACAGTTGAGAGGGTTGGTGCTAAGCTATTTATTTACTCCTGTACTTCTCCAGCCAAGGTCAGTGCAAGACTCAGGTAGCATAAAATCGAAGATTTACCATCTATGCTGATGACCAGTCTGAGTTAGCAAGAGATTGCTGTCATATCTACAGCTACTTCACTGGAAATGCAGTATGTGCCACCAAGTGGTCTGAACTTCTGTCTGGGCAAGCAACTGCAAAAGATCAGTGGAAGGAACATAGCTGCATGGTTGCATGTAGTTAATAACTTTTTTCTGCTTTAATCATCAACAATAATAGGATTTTGCTGACTAGATGTTTGAACTAGTCCACTAGCCATGGAGTTCCACCACCATAATTGAGCCCTCAAATATGTAAAAAAAGACAATCATATCTCCTGACCTGAAAGAGTCTTATGCATTTTACAAATTACAGTATGAAATTCACTTAGAGCAGAAAAAGGCCACAATAATTGCTAGTAATTAGCAAGTTCAGACTGCAACTTCATCTTGAATACTCATGCAATATTATGTCTCATGCCGATCTGCACATTATATGCTGCTGTTAGAAGTAATATGGTGCAGCAAATCTCCATACAACCAAATTTTTTTTCTTAAATATTTTTATTTAAATACATTTAAATATGATAACAATAAAGTAAAGACTTTGAAACATAAATTTTAAACATAGAACATAAATAACTATATATAATATATACCTCGGCCTGAAACAATGGATGAAGTATTTATAATTAAAGAAAAACAATTATTCATAAAGCATAAATGTTCTTAGAGTTAGTGTCCATTTGAAAAGTCTCGATAAGTGATGAAACTATCCAAGGATTACTGATAAAATTCTTTGGATGAATTCTAAGATCTTTGGATCTAGCTTCTCTAGATATCATTTTTAACAAACTCCGAAAATCTTCAAAATTTTGAGAAGTGTCCAAATTCCACTTTCTAGTAATATATTTTCAACCTATAGCTAGAATTGTCCATAAAATAAATTAATTGACTTTATTCATATTAAAACCTGCATGCATATTTAAAAAGATTATAGTTTTGTTCAATGAAAATGAATCCAAAAATAAGGCTTTAGAAAATCTTCAATGTTTTCCCAATACTGACATTCATAAACAATATGAAACCAATCTGCTTTACAAGATGCTAAAAATCTCCAACATATAATATTGTCAGATTTAACTAATTTCTCTAGAGTTAAAAGGCTCTCTGTAGAAACTTCCAGGCAAAATGCTCCAATACTGAACCCAACATGTGTGCTTAACAAAGAGTATCATTTTATCTTTCTCCATCTGAGAATAATTAGGAGAAAGGACTTTAGTTATGAAATTCCAATGTTTAGTATTTCTACTAGTCTTATATTTTTTAGAATATCTCATAATTTGGATAAAATGTTGTCAGTTTTAAATTATTGTGCAACACTTCAAATAGAAAAAGCATTAAAGAGGGTGGATCCATGAAAGATGAGTTTTTAATAATTCTGCCTAAATCCAGTGTGTAAGTTAATATGTTTTGCAATAATAAGCAATCTTGTGAAGATAGCTCAAATTATTTAATAAGATATTGACTACCTAATATATTTAGATCTTTTATACAGTGTTGCCAGCAACAGAAATGTTTAACTTCCCATGTATTAAAAGTGTTGAAATGTAGTTTATCTGGAAAATTCTTTGTGATGTTGGCTGGAATTTTTAGATCAAACCAAATTTTGATATCTATATTAGAATTAATAAGTTTCCTGTAAATGCTGTAGATGAGGTCCAAATAATTTAGTTTTGTAGGTCTGGATATGTTATACTTTACTGTGTAGCAAATAAAAGACCAGACTTTATTAGAAAACTTGCTTAAAGGGAGTTTAGTTAACCAACTGTTCTCATTTAACAATATAATGCGATATAGCATTTTCCAGTTGGAAGTGTAATTAGGATCAATCCAGTTTATAAGATCTTTTAATAGTGATGCTACAATGTATGTGTCAATATCTGGAAACTTTATACCACCTTCATCCAAAGTCCTAATATGATGTGAATGAGCAATTCTGCTTCTATTAGGGTACCATAGAAAGTTGATTAATACTTTATTTATTTTTTTAATTAATTTGTTACCAGAGAGAGTATTAAGGGCTATACCAATGTATACAATTTTTGGTAAATGGGTCATTTTAATCAAGTGCAACCTGTCTTCAAAGGAAATGAACATATTATTCCATTTACCTATATGGCTGTTTATTATTTCTATAGTTGATATCTATTGTCTTACAAATACTACTCAAGACTATGCCCAAATAATTGGGGTCTATATCACATAATCGAAATTCCAAAATATCGAACACCATAAACTCGAACTTGGAATTTTGAAATGTGATAACATCGAACACTCAGAAACATGTCCGAGAAACATACACACAACACAAGCACACCAAAATAAATAATCCACACACATACACTTAACAAAACCCTACTTCTAACCCTACACTAAACCGTACATACATTCCTATCTATCCACTAACCTTAACCCACACCCTAACCCTAAGGTCCTTAACTATCGCACACTTACCCTAAGAAACTATACACAAACAAACTAATTAATACACACATACACTTAATAAAAACCTACTTCTAACCCTACACTAAACCATACATACATTCCAACCTGTCTACCTACCTTAACCCGCACCCTCACCCTAAGTTCCATAACTATCGCACCACAGTGAAGGAAATAGCGAAGCCACAGAACGGCTCACCGAAATCTTGCCCAAGGTAAGAATTCGATGTTCTGTGGCTTCACTATTTTCAGCCTTCAGTGTAGTGGTGTTGCTATTATAACATTTGAAGTTTTGCAACTGCGATGTTATAATATAGACCCAATAATTCAGACTACTTGTTTATTCTCTAATAATGTAGTGATTATCAGACTAATTCTTTTAACTTATTATTGAATATGATGTGTTTAGATTTCTGTTTATTAAAGCAGAAACCAGAAATTATTTGAAAAAAGTTCATTACAGAGCCTAATTCATGTAAAATTCATTTTGAGTTAAGTAAAGTGAGTAAAATGTCATCTGCAAAAAGTGTTACTTTGGAAGTATAATGGTTGTATATATTAATTCCCATAATCTTTGCATTATTTTTTATCAGGGAGGCAAAGACTTAAATGGCAAGTGTGAATAAAATAGGTGATAGTCGGCAGCCTTGTTTAGTACCTGTAGTAATTGGTATGTATTCTGATGTGAAAGGACCAAATTTGACACAGGCTAAGTTATTCATGTAAATAGCTTTTAACATGGAAATGAAAGAAGAAGGAAATGTTAGCAATTGTATTATTCCAAACAGAATCAAAGGCCTTTTCTATATCTAAACTAACTAGCAAAGCTTCTTAATTCTCTCTGTTTAAAAATTCAACAAGAGTAAGAATTCTTTTGATATTATCATGGGTATGTCTTTTGTAAATAAATCCTGATTGGTCATTGTTTAGCGTTTCTGAGAGTGGGACTTTCATTTTGTCAACAAATATGGACAAGAAAGTCTTATAATCATTATTTAGAATGGAAATTGGTCTTTAAAAGCTACAGAGTTGTGGGTCTTTATTCGTTTTAAGAATAGGAGTAATGAATGAGTATCTCCAGGATGGTGTAATAATGTTTTGAGTTTGTACTTCAAAGTTTTGTGAAGCTGAGAAGTAATAGAGGAAGGAAATAGTTTATAAATTTCTACAATGATACCATCTGCACCGGGGGCTTTGTTAGGTTTAAAATTCTTATTTTATCTTTAACTTCATTTATGGAAATTTGCTTATCAAGACCTGTTCTAAGTTTCTCAGGGATTAAATCTAAATTAAGAGAAGATCATTCTGCTTCAAGAGCATTATTTATTGAATTATTAAAGTTATAGTGTTTGGTATAATGAAATCTGAATGTGTCAAGAATATCACCTGTGTCATTTACAGACTTGTTAGAGCCATCATGTAGTAATTTAATAAATGTAATAATACTATTCAACTTAGATTGAATTTCGACTCTCAATGATAAATTATGCATATGTTATGGAGCTGAGGCATAAGAATTTAATTTTAATCATTCTAATGCCAAATTAATTTTATGTGTTAGAATGTCTAAGTATTTCTTAATTAAATCTTCTATTTTTTTCTGATCCTCCATTGATAGCTGTGTGGAACTGGATAATTGTTAAAAGTTGTAATTGTATGTTTTGTATCTCTGAGTCCCATTCTTTTAGTTTATTTTTATACCAGGTCAGATGACAGTTTTACCATAAATATAGGCTTTTGAAGCATCCCAGATCATTATTATATTAGTATTAATAGTGGGATTAATTTCTAAGAATAACTGTAGTTCTGCTAAAAGCCAAGGTTTAAAGTCTTTTATTTTGGTAATATAAGCTGGTATTCTAGCTATGGAAGTTAACTTAGTAAAGTTAAGTTGTAACTTGAGCTTGAGGTAGTTCTGGCATGGCAGCATAGAAAAAGTTGAATTTTTTAATTTTAAAATCATTGGAAAGTAGAATTCTGTCTATTCTTGCTTGGATTTTAAATTTATGATCTATAAGGGAAAAGCATAATGAGTTATTGTCTTTGGAACTGTATGTGTCATATTAGTTGAGGGACTTATTCCATGTTCTAAAGAGTTTTGATGTAGAGGTTAACCTAAGAGGATGATTATTTGTGGTATTAGACCTAAGATACAACTGAAGTCTTCCCCAGTATGAAATTACCTTTGTAAGTATTAGTAACAAAGTCAAGGTGACATTTTGCTGTTGTTACTCCTAATCCCAGAAACCAATATATGTTAACAAATGTCCAAATTCTGTTATTAAATTTTAGCATAATAATGGCTAATAATCCCTCTCAATTTTTGTATTTGCAGATGATTTCTGGATTGACAACACTTTTCTTCCATAGAATCATGACCCCCCCTCATTTTGGATTTATATGAAGAATAAGTTAATATTAAATAATTATTCAGGTTCCAATTATTTTCTTCAGTAGATTTAAAACGAGTCTCTTGTAAAAAAAAACTTGTGACTTATTGGCATTTAAGTATCTTAACAAGTTTGATCTTTTCCTTGGATTGTTAAGACCATTAATGTTTAAAGAAGATATAGATAAAGACATAGATGGGTATGAGGTTGTTTGAGGCTGTAATAGATAATAATGAATATATTTATTCTGTAACTGATACATAAAAACACAAAAGTACTTAGACATAAAAATAATATGATTGAGATGATGTTAACAATACTTGTGAGGTGTAGTATTATATAATAAAATATAAACAAAACAGATTGTGTAAAACATTTAATCAGATAAAATGTAACTTCCCAAGTCCAAACATGGAATTATTAAAATTCCCAGTCTGAGAGATAAACTAGAATCTAACAGACTGCTTTCCATAATCATCATGACCATGTCTAGCAGCTCCATTAAGTCCTATACGTGAGACTTGTGTGGTTAGATAAGTTAATCTGAACAGGTTTACCAATGCAGGTAGTAAACATTAAGATATACATTTCTCAAACAACAAAAGGTTATTCTTAGCATATACGTAGGTAAGTAAATGATAAATAAAACTGTTTGTATAACAGTACTTAGGAATAATAAGCTATCAAATGTTAAATATAGAATATATTGACTAGATAAAGCAATTAATTACACACAAGAGAAAAGTTTTGCTAATGATGGAAAACATGCTCATTTCTTTTCTCTCCTACATATAACCATATTGTTACCCAATGGTTCTATACGTGGATGAAAACATAGGATTTACAAGGCATCCAAGCTTTGTAAGTATAAATAATGTTGAAAAGGAAAAAATAAAATAAAGGATTCACTTATAAGAAGTTATACTTTCTATGTACACATTGCAAAAGATAATCCACATTAACAAAAGAAAGGCTATCTTTATAAAGCTTACTTCAAAACTAGTCATGATGCAGTCTTTATAACCCATGGGCCATGCTTAGTGAGCCATTCACATGCTCATCTGCCAAAACCAGGACTAAACTGGCATTTCTTCTTATGCACAATCAAATCTCAGTTCAAGTATTACCATTACAACAAAGATATGTTAACATTACTTTTTAGAACCTAAACTTTTTCATAAATATAAAATAACAAACGAGTGATTTGCTGCAGCAAAAAAGTTAGTAAAGTTCCAAACAACACTGATATGTATATGCAAAGATTATGTCACTTTAAGAACCAAAAAGTAGTTAAATAGCTACAGTCTAGCAAAGAACATTGCATATATTTTACAAAATATGACTACTTAAGTATAATTTTAAACAAATAGAACTAAACTTAATGTATTTTATGACTCAGGCAGTCACAACTTAAGAGAACAGAAATAGTTCGCCTCTTTGTATGGAGAAAAAAAAAAAAAAAACGGCTGAAGACATTCCAGATATCAAGAGAAAACAGCACAGATTAAATAGCTCACATGGTAAGGTAAGAAAACTTCACCTCAGACTAGAAAAATTATTTTAACTGTGGAACTATGATTTAATAGCTTTAGATGTAAAAAACAATTTCAAAATGGTGTTGCATGTGATCGAGGCCATTTCTCAAGTGTTTGCTTTAATGGAAATTATCAGACAGATAAAATAACTAGCATTAAGCCTTTTTACCCAAGAAGTACCTAAATAAACTAATAAAAGACATATTTCAGTGTGGTAGAGCCAAATTAAGTTAAATAAGTTATATGAGTGAAATAATGTAAATAAGTAAAGAAAAAAGCACTTAAGTAAATGGGCACCCCACCATGCTTCAGCAAAGATAAATGCAATTAAAACAGAGTTACCTGCAATTATTAGAAAGCTTGGTTATGACTTTAAGTTTATCCTTCTTGTTATTGTGAGAGTGTCATAGGATTAAAGTTGAAAAGTAGGCAAAAAATGATTTGAAAGAAAAAATACAATTACAGCAAGTCCAGATGAAAGGCAATATTGTTATCAATAGGAAATAAGTAATTTATTAGTAGATAATTTGAGAGATTTTTTTTGAGTTTGCAGTTGTGGTATCAGTCTTCTGTTTCTTCTTTTTTGCACATGTCCAGGTGTTTTTTAATGAGGTAGAAGAAGAGTCCATGTCTTCAGGAATGGAGATTAAGTTTTTGTTTTTTATAAAGGCCGAAGCTTCACCAAGATTATTAAAGATTCTTACTTCATTGGAGGGATGTATGTTGATTCTTGCAGGATAAATAATTGGAGCCTTAATATTGTTCTGCTTTAAAAGTTTAACAATGGGGCAACATTTTTTCCTCATTTCAAGAACCTCTATGGAGTAATCATTGTCAAATCTTATGTTATTTTGTTTGAGTTTTAAAGGGGCTTTTCTCCATACAGTCTTTAAAACAAGATCTTTATCTAAGTATGATAAAAATTTCATGACAATAGATCTTGGTGGGGAACAGGAAGAAGTTGGTGCTGGTTTACCTATTGATCTGTGGGCTATCTCTATTACATAACAAAAGCCTTCTTGTAGATCAAAGATTTCAGGGATCCAATGGTTTAGGAAAGAAGTAATGTCTTCACCATCAGTTTTTTCAGGGAGACTAGACATTCTAGATTACATCTTCTTTCCCTGATTTCCAGGTCATCTAGTTTATTCTGTAGCTAGGTATTCTGTTTGAGGAGTGCAATATGTTTATCAAACTTTAGGCCATTATCTATTGTTACACCTAGAAGTTTTGTTTGTTCGACTAGTTCTATTTTTGTGCCATTAGTGGAGAAGATAGTCAGAGGTAATGGGGTGTTAGTAACCTTAGAATTACTGAAAACCATGAGTTTGGTTTTGTCTTGATTAGGAGAGATGACCATACAAGCCAGTTGGTACAACATGTCCTTACTGCATTCAGTCTCCAGAAAGCTTATAATAAATGCAACCCTTTCTGAAAAGCCCAGCCCAAGTTTCCCAAAGCACTGTCTGGTTAAGTGACTTTTTTAAAATTAGACAATAGGCAAATGGAAGCTAGGGGAATCGAACCCTATACACAGGAAGTATCCCATTAACAACTAATAGCCCTAATTTTCTGCACTAACTGCAAGACACACAGATTCACAGACTAATTTTGACATTCCAGTACAAGATCATTACTATTATTTTTTTTTCCTGTAAGAGGTACTGGGCAATTGAAAAAGTAGAGTTTTATAATAACAAATTGTACATGTTCTGGCAAGAAATGTAAAAATATACAGGATGCCTTATAACCACATAGAAACTTTCTTTAATAGCATACTGTGTCTTGCACATTGGCACAATTATATTGTACTATGGTACAATCCAAATTTATTGCAAAAACACAGCACATGACATGCATATAATATAATATAATATAATATAATATAATATAATATAATATAATATAATTCTATGTCTCACAGCCCTGGACGTTTGTCCAACATAAAAGGTTGAGCATTGACAAGTTTCTAAATAAACAACCCATTCTGAACTACAATTAGTGAAAAAAGAAATCTCAAATACTGTACTAGTATTCTTACTACTAAAACAAGTGGTTTTCAGCATTCTGCAACAATGCTTACAGTGCCCACATGGATGGCTCCCCTTAGCAAACATCCCTTCAATTGTACTTTGTTTTTTCTCCCTTAATCTGGGGCTACTCTGTTTATAATGGTTGAAATTTGATGCTAAATTTCTCCCATTTCTATATGAGAAGAAGCACCTATCTCCAAGGAACCCTGATAATCTATTTTCTGCCATAAGAATATTCCAATTCCAGCAAACACTGTCAATAAGTGCCCCTGTGTTCTGCCCATATGCCGTCACAAACTTAAGTTTCCCTATGGTATCAAAATCTTTCTCTTCATATTTTAAGAGTTCATCCCTATTCATCTCATTAACCGCATTCTGTGCTTGTGTAATATGTCCAGTTGGGTAACCCCTTTCCTTAAACCTATTAGTAAGGTCATCTCCAAAATGTAAATATGAATCCTTAGCTGAGCATATACATTTTACCCTCATATACTGAGATTTAGGGAAATTCTTGCATATATGAGATGGATGATAACTGGAGGCATAGAGCAGAGAGTTATACTCGGGGAATTTTCTATATACATCAGTAGTGAGGGTATTATCTGGTGCCCTGATGACCATTACATCCAGAAAAGTGATCCTATCCTGGTTGCAATTGACCATAAATGCGACCCCCCTCTTGTTTTCATTAAGATATCCAACAAATTCCCCAAGGTATTCCTCATCTGACCTCCAAACCATCCAGCAATCATCCAGGTATCTTCTCCAAATGTCAATCTGATCAATATACAGATTATGAAATTGATCATACAATATTTGTTCCTCAATATATGCCATAAAAATATACACATATATGGGGGCAAAGGAGGCACCCATTGCTGTCCCTTTAATCTGTAAAAAGCATGCCTCATGATAGAAAAACATATTTTTAGTTAATACATGCTCAGCCAAACCAAGAAGGAGAGTAATAAAACCTGGTCAGTAAAGTCCTGACCTATACAGCCAGTATTCAAGGGCTTCAAGACCAGCCCAATGTGGAATATTTGTATAAAGAGCTTTGACATCTAATGTACAAAGCCACCAACCAGGTTCAAGTTGCATTTCAGAGATGACCTGTAAAACTTCAATGGTATCCTTTAGTCTGGACCTAACCCACACAAGCAGGGGTTTCAGATATTTAGTCAGATATTGCAACAGAGGCTCAGTCAAAGAGCCTCTCCCGGAAACAATCGGCCTGCCAGGGGGTGATATAATTTTTTGTGAATTTTAGGCAGGAAATAGATATATTGGTTCATGGGGTCCACAATTGTGAGTTGTTTTTTTATCCTGTCAGTAATGATTCCTTCCTCCACAGCTAATGTTAGGAAGTCATCAATTTGTTTTTGAAAAAGCTTAGTGGGATTATAGTGAAGTTGTAAATAGTACCTATGATCAGTCAATTGCTTATTTGCTTCCAAATGATATTGATCCCAATTTTGTGCAACCACAGCTCCTCCTTTGTCTGCCTTTAGGATCACAATGTTATGGTTTTCAGCCAACTTAGAAATGATTGCCATTTCCTGTTTTGTTACATTACTGGCCTTAGCCTGAAAAGACCTGGATTGAAAATGCAGGTCCTTTAAAGTGGAATTTTGAAATAATAATAGGAGGAACAAAAGCAGACTTGTGGTATCTAAATTGGTCATCATCACATGTTTCTACATTCGATTGAAAAAATAATCTCAAGTTAAGTGTTCGACAAAAATCAACAACATCTTTTGCAAAAGATTCTTCAGGCACATAAAACCCAGGAATATATGTTAAACCTTTATTCAAAATACTCCTCTCTGAAAAGGAGAGGGGATAGGGAGAAATATTTAGGACATTATCATTCTTTACTTCTGAACAAATTTGTGAAGCAAACCCTCTATGTTCTCTATATTTCCTATACTTCCTACCCCCCTTCCTCCTTCTAGGTTTAACTGCATAGAATTGTTTGAATTCCTACGTTTCTGTGCTGGTGAACCTGTAGAAGAAAGGGTGTCATTGTCCGGCCCTGAGGAAGAATCCTCACCTGAAGTATCAGATACCCCAGACCTCTTAAGATTAGATCTTGGATGCTTTCTACTAGTGGGATACTTATTAGTAAACTTAACATGTCACATACTAAACTATTCTGCTGTCCTCCAGCGCTATCATGTCCCTCAGTTTGTAATGAAGAGTAAGATCAGCAGATTTGTAAATTAACCTCCTTTTGAAAACAATCTGCAATGTCATACTTTCAGTCAATGCCCAAAGCTCATGATTATGGGTGAGAAGAGACAGGCTAACGTAGAGATAGACAAATCCACAGCTCTTGTTTTACCAACACATACTCGAACAATGATTACAATGTCCTTCTGTTAACCCATCCATCACTGGTCAGCACCAATGCCCTCTGCCATCACTTCTAAAAAAGGGTAGTGCATACTCTTTACTGGGATAGAACCTTGACTCCTGAATTGAAGGTGCTAATTTGTATCCTGATCACTTTGAACTCGGCATCACAATGCCCCAATGGACATTTGCTATATGAATCTCTTGAAACCAAACAGACAACACTATCTGATAACATCAAGGATACAATCCTGAGATCACAGGCTACTTAATTTCCCAGCCTCATATGAACCCTGATATTGTGTCAGTAAATATTATGAACCAGATGGGAGACAAGATGCACCCTTGGTAGAGCCCTCTGTAAGACTTGAATGAATCTGACTTAAAAAAAATGTGGGTACCATCCTCCCTCTGCAAATCCAAGAACTGATTGTTATGCAGCAGCAGCCCTGGAAATACATGCGTTTGTATCACCCTCCTCAGAATATTAGAGCACATGTAAGCTATACTAGTGACCTCCAGTGACTACCCTCCCTCAAAATCTGGGGAAAAAATATGAGTTAAACTTTTGTTCTACAGCCAAGATGGAATCTGCACTGGTCTTGATATTCTTTTGTTCAACAGCCAGGATGGAATCTGCACTGGTCTTGATATTTCAGAGTATCGATCAGGTGATAAAGTTACCTTTCTACGTTCTGGAATAGGCTTTTTTGTGGAAAGTGAGTATTATTAATCTATAAATGTAAAGAAAAAACATGCACCCATATTAGAAAAGGGGTCCTCTATACCAATTTTTCAATTTACGGCATTGAAAAAGTTTCCCTACAATATTGAAAAGACACATTAACCACAATATCATAGCAGTGACTCATTGTCTTAGCAATGCCTATCAGACTTTTTCCATACCTCCAATTTTGCTACTATGAAACAATTTAATTGCTATTCTACATAATCAAGACAGGGAATGCCCATTGGCTGTAGCAGTTCTTCAGAATATTCTTCTACTTTTCAATAATGCCCGTATCCCGGAACAAGAATAACAATGCCTTGCATCTCTAAAATCACTAAATGATTTCACAGACCTAATCTGAAAATCATTCTTCATGGCCTCACCAAACTTTCCCACAGCTGGGATATTGTTTTAGCAACTATCAAAGGCCACTGCTTTCCTGAAGTCCCAATGCCCATCCCTAAAATCTGGTGACCTCTGGTTAGCATTGTACTGAAAGCCACTTACTTGGCTTTCCAGATTGTCACTCTCCACCAGTAGGTCCCTGCATTATTACCATGAAAAACTCTAAACACGTTTTGGCTAAAATTATTTGTTGTTACATCAACTGCTGACATCATGGGCAGGGACTAGTAAGACTCCACATTTTTAATCATACTTGGTGTAACAGAAACTCCTCTATAGTTGTTTTTTAGATTTATCCCCTAGAAAAGCCTCTGCTAAATATTTCAATGAGAGTCTTACTAGATTTCTGGGTTCACTTTGTCTCAATCTGATGCTCTCACCTTTTAATACAACTTAATGCCAAGTGGTGTTCATATGACATATCAGTACTTGTCTTGGCAACTGTGCCCTTGTTCTACCTTCTCCAGCCAAACCATTAAGTTTGTCTTTACGAGTATGACTCATTCATTTCCTCACCGGTTGGCCAGCTCAAGTGACAGTTAGGCTGAGGTGTGCCATCATGCAAAGGTTATTTACAGTTTTGCTTCATGCCTTACCATTTTGCTATTTGTCCCACCTCATGCTTCATGTTCAGTGATGTTGGTGTGGATCTATATCTACAGATCGGTTGAGGGTACATTTCTCTATTATATGCAACAAGACAGGAAGCCCTTACACTTAACCATGGGTGGTAACTCTTCTCAAAAAAAATGTTTCCTACCTTAAAGACAGGTGATCCACTAAAATGATATTTATTCCATCCTACTTCATTTTAATTTTGAAGGAAAAAGTGCAATAAAGAAACCCTGGTCCCCTGCACCACAGTCTAGGTTTGTGGGACATTAGCTCTGATGACATGAGTATAAAGTCAATGATCAACTTTTGGCCCATGGTTGTCTGAAACAAAGTAAAGCTAGGACTACCCCTGTTTTTGAATTTGTGCTCATAACTGACTAGCTGTTAGAAGCACAGTGGTCCAGTAGCAGTTCAGTATTCAGGTTTCCTCCCTCACACCTCTCCAAGTACCTCCATATTTCCTCATGTGAGCAATGGAATCTCCAAAAAGAACAAAAGAGTCAGTAAATTGTACCATAGAAAACAGTGCTGCTGCCATCTCCAATAAGTCCAAATACTATGAATATTTACTACATGCAATTGTAGACTCAACAGAGCATGCCTTTATACAATTCACAGTCACACTGATGCAACACTGTCATCAACTTTCAAAAGCACTACTTGTCTAGTAACCAGTTGGAGGGTTAAAGCATCCTCATAGCACCTCAAAACATCTATTAAGGGATTCACTTCAGAGACAATAGAACATTTCTGACAATGAGATATGGTTGCAGAACCAGTCCAATGTGCAGAAGTAAAACCTATTATATCTCACTGGTACTGTTCAATCTGCTGCATATTCTGAGTTGTAGTGTGACATTCTACATTCCAACAACTGGTTTCCTGTGCCAGCCACAAGTTTATCATAAACAGTTGTTCTCCTGCCTGCCATCTGGCTGTCATCATGACACAACTCTTCTCCAAGCTGCATGATGTGATTACATAGCTACAGCTATGCAGTGTGCTCATGCTGAGTCCAACTAAGTGATTTTATTCAAACTGCCACCTGATACTCACCTGTGAACACTAAGGGGTTTCTGTATGTTTGTTTTAACTGAAATTCTAATCATCACTGAATGACATACCTCATTCGGATGGTCATCATTTTTGAATTATTCTTTGTTTTCTTTTACTTATGACCATACCAAGAACACAAAGCTCTAGACAGTATGACAATGAAGCTCTAAGGATCTGTACAGTAACATAGACCCATGAGGTCATGATGCCAAGAGTTATGTATCTTTCTTTGAACATACACAGAAACACACACACACACACACACACACACACACACACACACACACACACACACACACACACACACACACACACACACACACACACACACACAAAACTAATTATGGGATCAGCATAATAACACGATTCAGGAATTCCCGGTACCGTGCAATTTTAAATTTGTTTTTTTCTACTGTGGGTGGGGGGTAGAACAGCCCCCAACATAAGGATGCAGGAGAGCTTGCTCAACATCATCATTAATTTAATGAAATAAAATAAAATGCATACTGACAATGGATGTTCCAAAGGAATATATTTTATTAATACAAAGTTTTTTGAGGATAGCCTCCACTTTTACTCTATACATCTCCTATAGGCTGTTCCTGCAGCTGTGGTATCTTCCATTAGGTTTTGATGCACAAGAGATTTTATATGTCATGGAAGGTCTTTTAAACTTTAGAAACACCTGCTTTCATTATTGCGAAATCCTGAATACAAACTGTATCATTGCACATTGTGAAAATAGACAGAAATAGCTTTCTATTTCTGTTAAAAGCCCAAGTCCTGCCTGTGGCTGACTGGGTTGAGACTAGATATATGGACTTAGTTTTTCAAACTTTTTACATTTATTTTTATTGCAAAACCAAACATTACAACATATATCATATTATTAGAGCAGTCTTAGGAGCAACAGCAATACAACAGCGAACAGCAGATCATAAACCATC
This sequence comes from Protopterus annectens, assembly GCF_019279795.1. Classification (NCBI taxonomy): domain Eukaryota; kingdom Metazoa; phylum Chordata; order Ceratodontiformes; family Protopteridae; genus Protopterus; species Protopterus annectens. The sequence goes on from NC_056737.1 coordinate 540,373,723, forward strand.
TCTAAGCTATAATTACTTATATAACATTTTGTTTAGTACAACTAGTATAACAAACAAACCAAATGCTGTCATTTCCACCTATTTACAGCTAAAAGCCAATTGCAGTGGGCTGGCCAATAGACCACTTACTCAGGCTGGAGAAGAACAAATAGTTCACAAACTTAAAACAAAAAGTGAAAATATTGCCAACCTAGCTAATATTACATGAGTTCATTTAGTAGTAAATTCATTTACAGCATAAGCAGAAAAAACGAGTGTTACAAGAGCTAATTTACAATTTAAGTAGAAGATAATGGGCAGGACATATCATTACAGAAATAGAAGTAACCAGACCATATGTTCACAGTTACAAATTAATTAAAATATGTACAAGAAATTGTTTAAATATAACCTTTTAGACATTATGCATTGAGCACGGGAAAATGTAGCTGAACTGATATCTTGAGTTTAGTCGCATGTGCATTTAATAAACTTGTCAGCCATTATTCTGAAAGCAAATGCATGCTTTTTCATCCAATTGATGTTCTTTCAATTTAGTAGAGAAGAACAGGACTGTTGTTTCAGTTCTTATTTCATTAGGTAGATAATTCAATGCTGCTGGGCCAAGTCATAAAAATGCCCTGTCTCCCATGGCTGTACCAAAACATCAGTTAACTAATGTGATTCTATATTCCTGACTACCTTTAAGTTTGTATGTAGGGCCTCTAATGGATAGAAGTGATCTCAGTGGGGACAGTGTCCAAGTGCTATAATTTTAAATAGTAGCATGCTGAGAAAGCATTTCTGCTCTGCTATTTATGAGTAATCATTGAAAGCCTTTTATCAGATCACAGTAATGGGTCTGTATGTCAGCTAATAGTAGAAAGTGGCATATCTTGCTCTTTATTAATTGCAATTCTTGAATATTTGCACTTGAGTGAAGTGCAAAAAATGGCATAGCAAATTCAATCTTTGGTATAAGAGCATTTCTAGGAAAGGAAAAGAATGTGTAAAATTTTATAACAATTTCAGCTGTTAGGTTTTTGTTTACTATTAGGTCTCTGTGTTGTACGAATGACAGGGATGTACAAAGCAGAATGCCGAGATACTTCTGCTGTTATGGTAGGAATTGGGATATTGCTATTATCTTTTACTATAATAGGGCAAGATGTTTCATCTTATATGAGATAAACAGTATCAGCATGTTATTTATTGTGGAGTTTATTATTAGTCTGTTATTAATTGTCCATCCATAGAACTTAATGCAACTGTCTTTTCATAGGTTCATAGGTTCATAGGTTAATACTAGGCTATCTGCCCTAGGGCATTTACAAGCCTAGCCAGAGTGTGTTTGGCTTTTGCCACCCATTTTAAATGAATTTTGCTATGCCCTTTTTCGAGGTTAGTATATTGTGCCTCTGTCTAACAGTGACACGGAAATGATACCCAGAGTAAATCTACGAACTCCCATTCACTCATCAAGATTCCTCTTGAAGAGAGTCAATGAGGGACTCTGCCTAACCTGGACTGGGATTTTATTCCAGAGTGAAGGGAGCCTCTGGGTTATGAATCTGTCCCTCCAGCATGTCCTATTTATTTCTGTGCTGAGGTTCAAGTCTCTCGAGTACGTAGCTCGATGGGATCTGGATTTTCTGAGGTGCAGCATGTCCATTAATTCCGAGTTGGACATGGCTTTATACGTCAGACACAGATCGCCTCTGAGCAAGCGGTATGCCACTGAGTAGAGCTGGAGTTTCTTTAACCGGGCAGCATATGGCATCTGTTTGAGCCCTATGATCCTCTTGGTGAGGTACTTTTGGGGTCTTTCCAGTTGCTGCAGGTGTCTGGTAAGGTACATCCCAAAAGGGGCATTGTACTCAATTATGGGCCTGATGAGGGATGAGTAAAGAGGCACGATGACCTCCCCTGATCTAGATGTGAATCCCTTCATGATTAGGTGGGCTATATAGAATGTTTTTCTAACCACTTTGGCCACGTGGTTGTCGAATGAGAGATTGCTATCAACTTGGGTCCCCAGGTCCCTAATTACTTCTTCCGTACTTAATGGATTACCATCTATGTGGTAATTTGTGGGCACTTTGTTTTTGCCGAAGGGGATGACTATACACTTTTTGGCATTTAGCTTGAGGCCATGGCTCTGGCACCAGTTGTCTGTTTCTATGAGGCCCTTTTGTAGGATGCTTGTGTCGGCTGGAGAGTCGGCTCCCAGTTTGCAGTCATCTGTGAACTTGGTCAGCCACAGTCCTTTTGTGTTGGCCTGTACCTCCGAGAAATATATACCAAACAAGAGAGGTCCCAGGACTGAGCCTTGTGGGATGCCACTTGTAACTGGTTTGGAGTCTGACATGGCTCCAGCAATTCTAACCATGTGGGTTCTGTCCTTGAGCCAGTTTGCAACCCATCTAGTGACATAGGGGTTTATATTTAAGCTGGTGAGCTTATCTATAATGCCCGAGTGGGGTATTGTATCGAAGGCTTTTGAGAGGTCCAGGTAGGCTGTGTGGACCACCTTCCCCTCGTCAATGGCCTTGGTGACTGTTTCAAAAAAATTGACCAGGTTTAAGAGGCAGGATCTGCCCTTAACAAAGCCGAACTGGGTAGGATCCAGTATCTGTAGGTCCCCAATATCTTTATTTATGAGGTCCATGATAATCCTTTCCATAGCTTTGCAGACCAAGCTAGTCAGGCTTATGGGGCAATAGTTTCCAGGATCCATTGAGGCACCACCTTTGTGGAGAGGGACCACTGTTGCTGTACCCCACTCTTTGGGTACATATCCTGTAGTAAGGCTGAGAATGAACAGTAGTTTTATGTTTGGGTTTAGTTCTTCTTGGAGTTCATGTAAGACGCAGCTTGGGACACCGTCTGGTCCCATTGATGCTGTGTTTTTTGCTTTGGAGAGGGTGGCTCTTACCTGAGCATCTGAGATGTCAGGGTGGCAGCACTCTGCTGGGATAAATATTTGCCCTTTTGGTGGGCAAGGGGGGGAGAGGATTGTGCTGAACCTGTCAGCGAGGATGTTGGCAATGTCTGTGGGTCCGGTGTATTTTTTGTCATTTTGGACTAATTCTGAGCATATCTGGGAATTCCCACCCAGGTTCCTAACATAACTAAAGAAAGCCTTGTGATTATCCTTAGTGTCCTGTGCAATTTTTCTCTCGAAGCTGGCCTTAGACGATTTTATGAGTGCCCGTAGTTTTTTGCTAATACTGATCAGAGATGCCTTCCCTTTTTGGGATTTTGCTCTATCATGTAGTAGCTTCCTCCTTCTATTGTATAGTTTGTTTATGGCTGGGGTCCACCAGACAGGATGCCTGCCTTTGGAGGATTAGGTCTTGGTTTTGTTTGGGATTGCATGATCCATGCATTCCTGAAGGTGTTCATAGAATGCATTTATAAAGGATTCTGTGGTCTGGACCATATTTTCCACAGGCCCGGGGGCATTGAAGGATTCCACCTCAGTTTTGAGGAGTGTGAAATTTGCTTTAGAGAAGTTTTTCACTGTGGTTTTCTGGGCAGGGGCTGGGGTCGGGATGTGAGTATCTAGTGAGATTAGTTTATGGTCTGATCTTACCAGTGAGGGATACACTTCTGGTCTGGAGCATAGAGTCCCCATGTTGGTGATGATCAGGTCCAGTATGTTTTCCTCTCTTGTGGGAGTGGTTCCATAGCATTTGAGTTTATAAATTCTAGGAACCTTTGGGCTAGGGTGTTGGAGCTAGAGTAATGCTCCCAGTCTATGTTTGGGTAGTTGTAGTCGCCCAATATAATGGTGTTTGGAGAGACCTTCATATTTTCCAGTGTTCTCAGGAAGGCCGAGTGGGGTTCCTAGGTTTGGGAGGGTGGTCTGTAGCAGGCTATAAACTGGAAGGCAGTTTTACCCACTGTTAGTTGCATATGGATAGTCTCTGATGCTTCGTGCTGTGCCACCAACCTGGAGGTGTGGGTATCTTTGACGAATATTGATACAACCCCTCCTTTTGTGGTTTGGTCCAAGTTTTGGGGATGAAAAACATGGTATGAGGTATAACCTGGTAGTGCTGGGGTGCTCTCGGGAGCCTTGAACCAGGTTTCTGTTACTGCACAGATATTGATGTTCTCCATGCTAAGGAAAGTTTCGAGTGCATGCATCTTGAAGTTTAGACTTCTGGCATTGAGTAGCATTACTCTTAGTTTCTTATCCCTTGTGATACCTATGGAGGTGGGTTTGTCTTTTGAGCCTTGCCTAAAAAAGGCACTATGGGGGTGGCAAGAGCCTTTGCCAATATCCGAAAGCCCAGGTGCAAGCTGTCCCTAGTGAAGCATCGTGGCTTGTTGAGCATGTCATCCCAGGCTGACAGGCATTGGATCCCCTTTGAATGACACCAATACTTAAGCCAATTGTTGTTTGCTGAAGGTTAGGGAATGTTTTTTGGAAGAGAGATTTGAGATAATCTGCATATATCACTATGTTGAGGTTTAGAAGGTACTAACATATGCTGCTTATAAACACTGAAACTAGCAAGGGTTCTAACACAGATCCTTATGTTGTGCCAAGATTAAAAAAGCCATTTGTCTAAGAGGGAGTTATTTGCATATACTTAAAAGATTCTGTTTTCAAAATAACTTTTGAAAAACTATACCACCTTAGGACCCAGACTGAGTTTAGCTGAGGATTAAGGTGCGGTTAATATTTTTAAAGGCTCTTTTCATATATGCAAAATGCCCAGTGTAAGTAGACCATCATCCATATTGTTATAAATTGTATTGTTAGTAGTACAAAGTGTTGTTATTGTACATAAGGTTTTGCAGAAACCATGCTGATGTTCATAAAGGACATCACAGTGTCCAAAAATGTTCAAAAGTTTGTATAAACATTTTGGAAACCTTGTTTAAAGGACATAGGGTTTGATAGTGACCTGTAATCCTTATATTTGTTAGGATGTGGAATTATAGCAGAATGTTTAAAGGGGGATGGGACAATGGTCATACTGAAGGAGTGGATATGTGTAAGTAACTTGGCAATAAAAATTACAGCCATTTTTAAAAGACCTGTATGTAATTTGTTGAATTTTGTCCCAGAATTGATATTTAGTCTTGAATGTTATTCCTTTGTTTCCTTAACTCTTGTCAGTCTGAATTAAAATGTTAGGCAATAGTAAGCAAGTATCTATAGATGAGAGGATCTTTGGTATTAACAACTATTTAGAAACTAATTTTTTCCCTACATTTTGAATTATATTGCAAAGGAAGTGTCTGTAATCTTTAGCAAATATGTCTATTATTGTAATCTACTGGACTGCTACCTGAATAGTTGTTATATTTATATGTCTTGTTAATTGCTTTTGAGCTTTCCAGACATATTTAGAGTGGAGAAGGATGAAGGAGAATCCTGTTTTTTCTGAGATATGTTGGATTGGCAGAGTTGATAGCTATTCTGTCTTTTTTTTTATGTTTAATAAATATTTGTTGAGCCTGTTCATTTGTTGGTCCCTGTTTCAATTCAGTCTAACATGTTTCCTTTTGTTTCAATGGAATTTCTATATTTGTGGTTATCCATGAACAGATGTTGACTCTTAGTTTTCTGCAAGTTATTTGGAAGAATAATCACTATATTTGAGCCAGGGTATTTGTCAAATATTTTCAAGATGCATTAGGGTTTGTTTCATTGTAGACAGGTGATCAATCTATGACATGAAGGTGGCTGTTAAGTGCTTCTTGTTTAGATCTGGATAGAATTCTGTCTGCATTCAAGTGAAACATTCTGGTGCACAAGCTTACAAAGGACCTATAACTTGTGGAGACCAGGGCATTTTCCATCTGCCGGTAATATGTAAAAATCAAGTGTAACCCTCAGCTCTTCAAATAGCATAGCAATGTTCTGATCAGCACCAAACAGTGAGTTCTCCTGCATACCTTCAGTCTTGGAAGTTGTTAGCACAGACATCTGTGATTTTCTTATACTCCTATAACTACTGAACATTTCCAGAATTTATGTCATTAGTGTGCCACTGGCTGGGAGGCAAGATCTTATCAGTTCTTCATCCTGATTGTATTCTGGAGTCCATTACTTACAATACACAAATTTTAGCTGATGTTCATAGAGTTTGGGAACTCATTTTAGTTGTCTTAATTGATATAACAACAAATTACATTCTGTATCTACAGCATCAAAACTCTTTGCACTCAGTCTTGTGATCAGTTGTCCAGCTGCATGACTTAGCATGTGATTCAGCCTATTATCCCAAGAGACCATGTCATCTCAGCAATCTCCAAGGCCAAAAACATGGCATCTATGGGACCAGACAGCATCCCAGGTTGCCTTTTAAATAACTTAAAACACGACCTAGCAGACCCACTTGGATCCCAGTTTAACCACAGCCTGAGGACTGGCTATGTCCCTGTGGAATGGAGGACAGCAACTGTAACCCCTCTGCATAAAGGGGGGCCATCAACCAATCCTGGGGAATTATAGGCCTATAAGATTAACTAGCCTCATCTGCAAGGCTATGGAAAGAATCATTATGGACCTTATTACAAGGCCATAGGCAATTTCCAAACTCTAGATCCAACCCAGTTTGGATTTGTTAAAGGTAGATCATGCCTGTTAAACATGGTTGACTTCTTCAAGGAAATCACCAAGGCCCTGGGTGAGGAGAAAGGCTGTACATACCACCTATCTTGACCTAGCCAAGGCATTTGACACAATCTGCCACAGAGGTATTATAGAGAAACCCTCCCAATTGGGAATTAAATCCTACATTACCAGATGGGTAGCCAACTGGCCCACTAACAGGACACATACTGTCAAAGTGGGTGACTTCACTTCTAACAAAAGACCAGTCAGCAGATATGGACAACAGGGGTCTGTGCTGGGACCCTTATTGGAATTTGTTTCTCAGAAGTCCAGGCAAACTTGGACGGCCTGTGGATGGCGAAGTTCTCTGACAATTGCAAATTAGGAGCAATGATTGAGTCCCCCAGTGATGCTAATATACTCCAGACAGAGTTAATTCCAAAGCCATGGATTAAAGCTAAATGCAAAAAAAAAAAAAGTATTGTTATTCCCTTTGGGAAAGCTGACATCCCTGCTAATTACATTATAAATGGCACACCCATAAGTGTAGACCCAGTGGTATGTGAGCTGTATTCTCAGGTTGATAGAAACCTGAACCTTGACCACCACATACCCACAATAGTAAGGAAATCCTTCTATGTGGTACATCTTATAAGTAAAGGCATCACATCTAGATCTAAGGATGTTATAAGTCCATTATGCTCATTCAGCCCTCATAAGACCAAAAATTAAGTACAATGCTCCCTTTCACATGTACCTCATCAGACACCTACAACAATTGGAGAGACCACAGAGGTTTCTTACCAAGAAATTACAGGGTAAACAAAACAAGTGTTACATGGCAAGACTGAAAGCCCTGTCAGTGTATTCTGTATCCTACAGGTTGCTAAGGGGTCACCTGTGCCTTGCTTACAAGGCAGTCTCTGACCTGACCATAAAGGAAATGCTACACATTTGTAAATCAAACTGCAAGAGGGTCACTCACTTCAGGGATCTTAACCTAGCCTCTGTCATGAACAAGTCATGCTAGAGAGATAGACACATCTCTCTGAGACTGCCATTTCTCTGGAACAAGCTTACAGTTCACTTGAAGCAGAGCACCTCCCTGACTGTCTTCAAATGCAACCTAGATCAATGGATGGGTGACTGCAGTTTCACTCCTGTGGTGGTGCCCATGTCCTTTCTAGAAGAGAAAGTCATTACTAATTATCATAGAACCTTACCTCTGGAAACTTCACTCATCTAACCACTGGTAATTGAGGAAAATTAGGATAAATACGGCTAGGCTTGTAAAGGCTCTAGGGTCGTTAACCTAGTAACCTTCTATGAACCTATAAATAAGTAATGAGTGCATAGCTGATATGCTTGGCTTCAGTAACATTCTGTAGCAATCCAATATCCTCATTTCCTGAGTTCTATTTCTTATCCTGCAACACAGGATAAATATTACTTTTAGCACATCAGGCAGAGGAAATGACAAGATTATATTTATCAATGATATGTTAATTGGTGTCAAAAGTCAATGAAGTACTGAATTTTCCAAGTGTGTTGGCTAAATGAGAAATTATGCAGCTTCCCAAGTTGAACACCACATACTGTAAACTTCTATTTTTAACCTTGTATGAACCCAGAAGAGTACATTTATATCCTAGATATACCTTATTGTACCAACTCTCTTAAACATCCACTCTGCCACGTGTGGTTTCTAGGCAGTACCACTGCCACATATGAGCAGGGAAGTTATTTCTATAGTAAAAGTCTGATAAATGAGACATAATATATACATAATACAAAAATTTCTGTATGTAATTTAGTCCAGAATGATGAGGACATATTTTGGGACATTATGACTATGTGTAAAGTGCAAACCTCTGCATACAATTACAATTTTATACTTCATGAATCTCAAGTAGGGATTCACATTACATTTCTTCCTAAATTACACCTCAGTCCATTCCTTATAAACTGCAAGCTAGCTTTGAATTTTCATAAACCATTTATCTGGTCAAGAGGTGTGTGCATGTGTGTAGGGAGAAGAGCTATGTAGGAAATATAGGTATCCGGCGCTCATGAAACAAATATCATGCACTATAAGTTTCTTTCAATACAAGATATTTCATTTATCACTCGAGCAGACTCCCATACATTCCACTTATCATATTTTAGTTTGGCCTACCCCCAAATTGAAATTATGTCTAGTACTACATTACAAGTCCACCCCTGACAAATGACAATCTGACACCATATTTTATCTACTCCAGACATTAATACAATGTGGAGATATCCATCCAAATCCAGGTCCAATCAATATTCATACATCCACTGCCATGCAAGCTGACCAAATGTTTCCCCACACCCATACATCTACCACTAGGCTAGCTAATCTCACATCTCAACACACACTTCACCTAATGGCAATAAATATTCGCAGCATTTGCAATAAAAGAATTGATTTCCATGCCTGGCTAGCTGCCCACACCCCAAACATCATTGCAGTAATAGAAACATGGCTAAAACCACACATTGCTGACACTGAAATTCTCCCTCCAGGATATAATATAATTAGTTCAGGCAGACTTCATAAAAAGGGTGGTGGTGTAGCATTAATCTATCAAAACTCACTACAAATAACAACCTATGCAAAATATCCCCACTTTCAGTAACTTTAAGCTAATACTCACATCCCTTCACATAAATAGAAACAAATAAATATGCATAGCAGTAATTTATATTCCCCCAGGCCACAATATCCATATACTTGAAAACTTTTTGCCTTGGCTAAATCAGAACATACTGTATGAGACAATAATTCTAGGAGACACAAATATTAATTGGTTAAACGTAGACTCCCCCTCTCCAGTAAACAGCATAAACCTTCACAGTTTTACCCAACTCATCACTACTCCCACTCATGGTCTAGCAACAGACCCTAAAACAGCCATAGAATGGATACTTGTAACACATCCCCAAAACTACTCTAACTCAGGCACCCTAACAAACAAATTAAGTGACCACCTTCCAGCATATACCTATAGGACTCACCCTTAAGCAATTAAAATGCAAACTAGGTAAATTAGGTAAACTATATCGCCACAAACTCTACCTGGATAAATATACCAAAATAAAACTAGCCAATACCCTACTCATCCCCTCCCTTCTATATGGTAGTGCCATTTTTACTAACCTGCACACAACCCTTTGAAATAAATTACAATCCTGTTACAACAAAATAGTCAAATTTGCCTCCGGAAAACCATACCGTTCTCATTACTGCCATGCCAACACCGAGTTAAGATGGGTTCCTATTACATTATCGAATTTCTGAAACTTCGAAACTGTAAACATCGAACACAGTTAATTGAAGTTTCAGTAATTTGAACTAAAAAAAAGAACAAAAAAGGTCAACAGTTAAATAACTGTTGTAAGCAGGGGGCAAGCCTCCCTGCACCCCCACACCCTCCACTCTTTAAATATACCAACTCCGACATCGCACTACAGTGCAGTAAAGGGAAATATTCACTTTCCGCACTATAGTGCGATCTCGGAGTTGCTATATTTAAAGAGCGGGGAGGTGAGGAGTGCAGAGGGACTTTCCCCCTGCTTACAACAGTTGATTTATGTTTTTTGTTTTTATTTTTTTTAACGTATTCAAAATTATGAAACATCGAACATACAAGTTCGATCATGTAGTGTTCGATGTTTCATGATTTCCATAACGTAATAGGAACCCAGCTAAGATGGCTAGAGTTTTCCCACCATCTACAATACACCCAACTAACCCTAGCCCACAAACTAATATCTAAACCAAATGACTGCCCTGCCCTCAACTCAATCCTACAAACATACACCCCCACTAAAACATTAAGATCTTCATGTAAACTGATGCTTACTGTAACTAAACCTAACAAAAGAGCAGGACAATGTCTGTTCTCCCATACCGTAGCTAGGCTGTGGAATAGCCTTCCATCTGAAATAACCTAAATTGACCACCCAAAAACATTTAAAGGAGCCCTAAAAACACATTATCTAGACAATCCATCCTGCACATGCTTCAGGAGGAAACTACCTTAAACAGTATATTTCCCCAAATACTAACATGACAACATTTTTGAAAAACCCAGTCTTCACATTTACTAGTATATTCTTACTATATACAGGATACTATAATCCTACCAAAGAAAGTGATGATGTAAATTTCTTTCTATTTTCAGTTTAATGAAATCCAAAAAAAATGTAAATTGTAATATGTTTTTTCTCCTTGTTATATCTGTAATACTTTTAAATTGTATTCAAATATTCCTCGGGATTCATGAAGCTCGGCGCAAGGACAGCTTTAGGCTTGCGCTGACCGTGTGGCGTAGAGATGGAGCAGTAGCGCCATATGCATATTAATGAAGGCGCGCTGCCGCAACATCCACATGCATAGGAAACGTGTGCGAGTGCATGGGGCGTGTCGAAGCGCCGCACGGAGGCATGGACATGTCGGCTGTTTACGTGCAACCTAAAATGCTGAATATTACAGCCTGCCTCCAATAGTAATCACAAAATGCTGAATATTACAGCCTGCCTCCAATAGTAATCACACCTGTCAGTGTCCGTGGATACTGAAACGTATGCAAAGCATGCAAGACAGTTTTGCAAACACAAAAATAAGAAACAAACACAAATGCACATAGCTGAATATTGAGTCCCCATCCCTCGAACAAATGACATTTAAACCCCGTGCCGGGTACCTGTATTCTATTGCAGTGTTGATAGTTATACCAAGTGGAAGTGAAACACATCGTGTTAGGGCGCCGCCAATAGCTAAGTCTAGCCCAATGGTCAGGGTTACCACCTGTCCGACATTGTGAGGGACAGTCCCCCTCGGGAAGTTGTGTCCATACCAAAACCATTATAAATGTAAAATATCCTGCGACCGTAGGACATAATTATGTCCCACATCTTATGTAATAGTCACATACAATAGTTATTTCTATATGTAACATACCTACATGTTACAAATAGAATAAGCAAGTAAACGAAACAGAAGAAGCAGCTAAACTGCTACAACAATAAGCTTACATTTAGGCATAAAACAAAAGCA
>NC_056737.1:540390364-540394009 GCF_019279795.1 Protopterus annectens
ATTTCTCCTTTTGGGGGGGAGGGGGAGGAGAAATTTGCACTGAACCTGTCTGCCAGAATGTTGGCAATGTCAGTGGGTTCAGTGTATTTTGTGTCATTTTGGACTAACTCTGAGCATATCTGGGAGTTTCCACCCAGGTTTCTAACATAGCTAAAGAAGGCCTTGTGATTGTCTTTTGTGTCTTTTGCGATTTTTCTCTCAAAGTTGGCCTTGGATGATTTTATGAGTGATCGTAGTTTTTTGCTAGTACTGATCCAAGACGCCTTCCCTTTTAGGGATTTTGCTCTGTCATGTAGTAGCTTCCTCCTCCTGTTGTAAAGTTTGTTTATGGCTGGGGTCCACCAGACCAGGTGCCTGCCTTTGGGGGAATGGGTCTTGGTTTTATTTGGGATTGCATGATCCATGCATTCTTGAAGGTGCCCATAGAAGGCATTTGCAAAGGATTCAGCAGTGTGGGTTGTGGTTTCCACTGGCCCAGGGGCATTGAAGGATACCATTTCAGTCTTAAGAAGTGTGAAGTTTGCTTTTGAGAAGTTCTTCACTGTGGTCTTTTGTGCAGGGGGTGGGGGACGTGGATTTCCAGTGAGATTAATTTATGGTCTGATCTTACCAAAGAGGGATATACTTCCGGTGTGGAGCATTTTGTCCCCATGTTTGTGATGATCAGGTCTAGTATATTGTCTCCTCTTGTGGGAATGGTGACTAGTTGTTCCATTGCATTTGAGTTTATGAATTCTAGGAACCTTTGGTCTAGGATGTGGGGGCTTGAGTAATGTTCCCAGTCTATGTTTGGGTAGTTGAAGTCTCCCAAAATGATGGTATTTGGAGAGACATTCATACTCTCCAGTGTCTTCAGGAAGGCTGTGTGGGGTTCCTGAGTTTGAGAGGGTGGTCTGTAGCATGCTACAAACTGTAAGGCAGTTTTGCCTATGGTTAGTTGCACCTGGATAGTCTCCAATGCTTCGTGTGTTGCCACTAACCTGGAGGTGTGGGTATCTTTGATGAAAATGGATACTCCCCCTCCTTTTGTGGTTCACTCCAAGTTTTGGGGCCGGAAAGCATGATATGAGGTAAAACCTGTTAGTGCTGGGGTGCTCTCAGGAGTCTTGAACCAGGTTTCAGTCATTGCACAGACATTGATGTTCTCCATACTGAGGAGGGCTTCGAGGGCGTGCATCTTGAGGTTTAGACTTCTGGCATTGAGCAGCATTACCCTTAGTTTTTTTCCACTTGTGTTTTCTTGGAAGGTAGGTTTGTCATTTGAGCCTTGCCTAAAAAAGGCACTATGGGGGTGGCAAGAGCCTTGGCCAATATCCGGAAGCCCAGGGGTGACAGGTGCAAGCCATCCCTTGCAAAGCAGTGTGGCTTGTCAAGCATGTCATCCCAAGCAGACAGACATTGGATCCCCTTAGAATGACACCAGTAATTAAGCCAATTGTTAAAACTGATCATTTTGTCTTTGTACTGTGGCATCATTCTTGGTGAGGGTAAGATGCTGCTCAGGGTCAGGGTCATACTGGCCTGGGCTACATAATCAGAGAGCTCCTCTATGTCTCTATTCATGTAGTCCAGGGAGGTACGTCTCAGGTCGTTCACACCGGCATGTACAATGACTGAGTTATATTTGTACATGCTGTGGAGTGACCTGAGTGCTTGTGTTATGTGGTGGATTCTAGCTCCCGACAGGCAGCTTACTGTGACCTTTTCCTTGTTCAGTCTGGTGAGCGGGACATCAGTGTGTCTGACTATGGAGTCACCTATTACAAGTGTGTCTGGCATGTTTGGCCTTAAGGGCTGTGACTGTTTAGCACACACTGACTTTGTGAACTATGTGTTGCATGTGCTATGTCTTGAGGTGGTGTTTGCTTGGGTGTCTGCTTTGGAGGCCTCTGTTGTTTTGGTAGATTTTTAATCAGCGCCTCCGAGTATGTTTTTGTGTGTTTATGTGTTTGGCTTGCTGTTGTGATAGCTCTATGTGAGACTGGGTTTGTGGTGTGCGTGGTTACCTTCTCCTCCTGACTGGTCTTGCCAGTACTGAACTGAGAGAGCTCAGCCTCCAGTTTGGCTATATAGTTGCATCTCTCGCATATATTTGTATTTGTTGGGAGGAGGAGAGGGTTGTCTGTGTACATGAGGCAACTGTAACATTTTCTCAAGATTCCCAGATTCACCAGCTGAACAGGAGAGGACGCCAGCAACTGACCCTTCGGCATGCTAGAAATAGTGAAAAAGATTGCTGTGTAACTGAGTCAGAAAGGACCTATAGGGAGATGTGTACTCAACAGAATTTAGGTGAATGAAGTACTTTCTTTTGTTTAAGAGTGCTTAAAATTATATATAATTGTATAAAAATGCTTTAGGAGAAAGTGTTGAGCTTTTTTGATAGAGTATATGCTGTTTAGATTGCAAGTAGAACAGTTCTAAGGGAAAAATTGAAGAGCAGACTTGGCGGAGCCAGAAAAAGTTTAACCTTGTTTAACCGGTGCTGAGCTATGCGCACGACCGCGCAAAGCCATGCAAAGGCGGATTTTAAGCAGTGAACTACAAAAGAGCTAGTAATTGTCCCAAACAACCAATTACTACAGCTTCTTGTGCTGAGGTCACTTCCCCCAAGGACAGGTAGGCTGCTCAAGGCACCCCACTCCCACTGGTGAGCAAAGAAACTTCCTTCTATCCAAGTAAGGTAATGGACAACACAGGAGCTACACCACAGCCCAGAATACAGCAATGCCTGTATACTGGTCTAAACTAGTCGAGAAAGGTGGGAAAACAAGGATTATTTTTTTGGTTTTTTGGTTTTATTTGTAGAAATACACAGAAAATGCAGAGACAGTGATAACTTAGTTACACAGGCTAGCACACTTTAGTGGGCAGCCTCCACAGCTAAATTAAACAAACAAACAAACAAGCAAACTTTTGATTAAATTCGACTAAATGTAACTTTAAGTGCAGATTTAAAAATAAATGCAGTAATCAGAAAAAAACAGTTCAGGCTAGTTTAAAGTAAGCAACAGAAGCTATTTCCAGTGAAAAAAGCAAATATACTTAAATCCAGAAGGTAGTCACTTTTTCGAGTTCCTTGCTGCTAGGACCACTCTGTAAACCCACGTGGAGCTTGTCTGAGCAGTATAGCCAGAAAAAAATGCCCAGAGGCGGATTTTAAGCAGTGAATAACAAAAGAGCTAGGAATGGTCCCAAACAACCAATTACTACAGCTTCTTGTGCTGAGGTCACTTCCCCCAAGGACAGGTAGGCTGCTCAAGGCTCCCCACTCCCACTGGTGAGCAAAGAAACTTCCTTCTATCCAAGTAAGGTAATGGACAACACAGGAACTACACCACAGCCCAGAATACAGCAATGCCTGTATACTGGTCTAAACTAGTCGAGAAAGGCGGGAAAACAAGGATTATTTTTTTTTTTTGTTTTTTTTGTAGAAATACACAGAAAATGCAGAGACAGTGATAACTTAGTTACACAGGCTAGCACACTTTAGTGGGCAGCCTCCACAGCTAAATTAAACAAACAAACAAACAAGCAAACTTTCGATTAAATTCGACTAAATGTAACTTTAAGTGCAGATTTAAAAATAAATGCAGTAATGCCTAGTTAATAAAAACTAGAAAATTAAACAAAAGGGCATTTTAG
>NC_056737.1:540414038-540469038 GCF_019279795.1 Protopterus annectens
CAAAGGGGTTTATTAATTCCTTTTTCCCGGATACAAAAAAAAATATCTAACTTTTAAAGTTTTTCCCTTTTAAGGGACCGTTTTCTGTTTAAAAGACAAATACCTCATCTTTGCCAGGCAGGTTCACCTGTGTCATTCCAAGGATATCCAGTATCTGTCTGCTTTGAATGACATGGTCGACAGAACACGATGCTTTGGCACAGATGGCCTGCACCTGTCAGACCTGGGGTTCCGGATAATGGCTAAGGCCCTTGCTGTTCCTATAGTGCCTGCTTTAGGCATGGTTCAAATAACATATTCACCACCATAACAGGAACAGGCAAGCAAAACCTGAGGGTAATGCTACTCAATGCTTGACGTCTTCATCTCAAACGCACTCACCAGAGGCACTCCTTGTAATGGACCACTTCAATATCTGTGCAGTGACTGGGACCTGCTTCTAGGCTCCTGAGAGCACCCCTGCACTACCAGGCTATTACTCATACCACACCTTTCAGTCATGTAACCAGGACCGGAACACCCACGGTGGAGGTGTGTCCATATTTCCCAAGGATATCCACACCTCCAGGCTGGTTGCTTAGCACAATGCATCAGAGGTAATCCAAGTGCAGCTAACTCTGGCCATAACTGCTATACAAATTGTAGCTTACTACAGATCCCACACCATACCCCATGGTTAACGGTCCTCACTTCTTGGTGTACTGGAAAGTAGGGTTCAAACAGACACTACTGATGTGCGACTGACAATACCCCACCATTAACTGGGATACCTACTCATGTACCGACACATTAGGCCAATGTTTTCTGGGATTCATAACCTCCAATCTCCTGGATCAACCTATCCACACCACCACCAGGGCCAACAATATCCTAGACCTGGTCATTACCAACATGTGTGACTGGTGTTCCACACCTGGGGTTATCTCCTCATTGGTCAGATCCGAACATACACTAATCACCCTTGTTATCCACATCCCGGCACCACACCCTTTACAGAAAATACAGTACAATATTTCTACAAAGCCAACTTCAGGCTTCTTATGACAGCAGTAGTAAATGTCATGACACCCGTGCAGATGGACAATACAGTTACAACCGCTGAATCATATACAACTGCACTTAATTAGCACTTACACGACTGCATGGATCATACTATCCCAAACAGAACCATGACGGTACCCACCAGAAAACGGATGCCACTCTGGTGGTCCACTGCCATGGACATAATGTACAACAGAAGGAGGAGACTGTTGCAAAGTACAGTACAATCCCATGAGTGGAGGAGCTCCCTGGTCAGCCTCATTAAGAATCTAAGATCCCTTATCACATCCTCCAAAGCTAGCTATGTAAACATAACCGCGACTAATTCCAAGGACTGCCACAAAGCATTCTAGAGGTATGTCACTACTCTCGATGGCGCTACCCACATCTGCTCTGACATACAGCAGTAAGGCAAGAACATTACAGAACCAACCGATATTGGAAACATCCAGGCAGATAGGTTCAGTGCTAACTTTACACCCCTCTCACACCCTAAAGGGCCCATATCTATACAGGAATGATGCAGAGTCCCTGCGATCACAACTATGCAGTTCAAAGCTGCTCTCTCTAAAGCCAGTAACACAGCATCCATGTGACCGTACAACATCCTAGGCTGCGATTTCCACGAACTTCAGAACTAAATGGCTCCCCACTTGGGCACCATATTCACTAATAGACTTGCATCAGGCATTGTGGCCCCTATATGGCACACAGCAACAGTTATCACACTCCACAAAGGTGGTGTCCCAAAGGACCAGGGGAACTATTGCCCTATATGCCTGACTAGACTGTTCTGCAAGGCTATGGAGCACATCATCATGGATCTCATTCACAGAGACATTGGTGGCTTCCAAACCTTTGAACCCACCCAGTTTGGATTTGTTAGGGCCAGACCATGCCTCCTAAACCTGGTGGAGTCCTTTGAGCCAGTTACCAAGGCAGTAGATGAAGGTAAAGAGGTCCACACAGCCTACCTTGACCTCTCAAAGGCTTTCAACACCATTCCCCATTCTGGTATTGTCAACATGCACATCCGCCTGCACATTAAGCCCTATGTCACGAGATGTTATGCAAAGTGGCTCACGGACAGAACCCACACAGTGAGGGTAGCATACCCTGGTTCCTACTGTAAATCAGTTACAATTGGTATTCCCCAGTCCTCGGTCATAGGGCCCCTCATGTTCGGTATATGCTTCTCTGAGGTACAGGCTAGCACAGGAGGACTTACCCTGAATAGGTTTGCAGACGACTGCAAACTGGGGGCCATGACTGATTCCCCAGCTGATACAGACACCCTCCATAAGGGTGTCAATGGGACGAATACCTGGTATTAATAACATGGCCTCAAGCTGCATGCCACAAGGTGCATAGACATCCTCTTTGGATTACACCAGTCACCTGTGGACTATCACATAGGTGGTAGTCCCCTACATACATAAGACGTAATAAGGGATCTTAGAAGCCAAGTAGATAGCATTCACTCCTTTGATAACCATATTGCCAAGGTGGTATGGATATCCTTTTATGTGGCCCCCCTAATCTCTAATGGGTTTGTAGCCAGAACAAAGGCAGCCATTGTGCCTCTCTACTCATGACTTATGAAACACATTAAAGGGTACAACACCCAATTTGGGATCTACCTTACGAGACAAAAGCAATGGCTTTAAATACCACAACATTACCACACCAAGAGGAATACTGACCTCCGAAGGATGACGTATGCAGCCCAACTACAGAAACTCCAACTGTACGTGTTTACATACCGCATACTCAGAGGTGATCTCTGCTAAACATACAAGGCCCATGTCCAAAACAATATTGATGGATATGCTCCACATAAGCAAAATCCACTGAGAGCCACATGCTCTGGGATATGTACCTAAATGCAACGATGACTAGGATGTGCTGGAGGGATACATTCCTGACCTGGACACTCACCATGCTTTGGAACATGATTTCTATGTACATCAGGCAGGGACCCTCTCTAGTACTTTTCAAGAGATACCTCAATGGGTGGATGGGAGACAGACATGTACACCAGGGATCACTGCAGTGGTTCTGCTATACAGAGGTGCAGGAAACAAATGGTTCCGCTGTTCACAGGCACAGGACACTAACCTAGGGAGGTGCCGCAAGTGAAAATACTGTAGTTAGGCTTATGAATGGCCTTAGCCAGACAGCATAGTACCTAACTATGAACCTATGAAGCTATTACATGTCCTTTGTGCATGGATAATTGACTAGCTCTTCCATTTCAATTAGTTATCATGCTAATACACTGTCTGGTGATTACAAGTCATATGCATCCTGTTATTGTGTATTGTACATGCCAATAGACATACCTGATGTTTGCATAACATAACAGTAATGCTATGTAAAATGTTAGACATATCTACCTCCAATACTGTACATTTCACATTTTTGCCACAATATCCCACAATGCAAATCATAATTGCACAGCAGGACCACCTTAGACATGTTATTCTCAGTTATACACCCATGCATATGCCTACTGTTACAGTATATCAACATATACTATGCCCTGTTATGGCACTTACTTGTTGGGCCATCCCTGCCACTGACAGTGGCTGCAGTGGAATTGTTGTGTTAAAAGTCCTTATATAGCATCCCTTGTGATGTATGAGGTGTTTACCTTGTGGCCCACAGCAGTACACACAATTTCTACGAGCGTTACTATGCTCAACAATACATCACTACATAATACCTTTTCCACTATATGCATTGCATACACTTTAATTAATACAGAACAGGTACTACATACACTAATATACTGAGTGTTCTACATACCTTATTAGTATCCCGAGTTGACGGTAATATAAGTCCTATTCATTTTCTGTTGTAACATTTTTCTGGTATGTACATACAGTTTGAATGTATGACAAGCCATCCTTTTATACTTAGATATCAGTAACATGTGGTATCCTGCCACCAGTTGGTGTTCTGGAGTAGATGACTGCATGCACATCAGCTGCGCAGCTACTCCATTAGCCAATGAAATGGCAACAGTGGGGTATAATTGAATACTCCACTTGGGCATTGTCCCGTTGCCCTACCTTCAAGGAAGACAACCTGGATGTGTTGTTTGTGATGAATTGCAACAGCTATATGGAGACAAATAGAGCTATATTAACTTCATGGCCTATGTGGATTGTGTGTAATGGCTAGAGGATATAGTTCTACATGTGAGTCTAGCTGTTATATCAGCCGTCTGATACAGGATTATTGCAACCAAACCCTGTAACATTGGCATCTGTTCCATTGTACAACAGCAACAATTTCACATAGGGTCATTATAGTGTGTCTCTGACAAGGTATGTTAAAGCTTCTGCAGATGTCATAGAGTGAGTGGATGTTTGTGATGTTATTACAGTCTGTATTGCAATTGTTTCGGGTGTGGGGGAGATGTAGGTGGGTGTACATAGCAGATGCAGGTGTGTAGAAACTGCATTTATACATATTCAATATGTGTGTGAGGGCCCCTTCCCTATTTGAAGACCTATCCTTTAGTAGACTAATACTATGGTAATTGAAGGCTTATTCATTAAGCCATTGTTAATTGGCTCCTATATAGCATGCAGGTGATATTGGTCCTTCAATCCCTTCGGAAATACATCGGTATGTAATGAAATGTTGCTAGATGAAAGCTGTCTCATGTATTTCTGTCACAGATATTTGCATTCATTGGAGTTGTGTTGGTCACTGAACTTCTTTGGCTTGGGTTGCACCTTTTCAAATGGCCATAGTGGGACATTTGCAGGACACACATCGGATTTTAGAGGCCGACACATACCCACAGTCAGTACAAAGTATTGAACTTTACATATATGCCTATATAAAAGTTTATATTCTTGTAGCGGTTTACTTGCTTATCCTGTTTCTTGTTACATGTAGGTATTTTAGATACAGATGACTATTTTATGCAACAATTACATTAAATATGGAACATGCCAAATGTCTTGAGATTGTAGAACATTAGTATTTGTACTCATTTTGGTCAAGACACTACCGCACATAGAAGGACTGCCCCTCACAAGGTGGGACAGGTGGTAACCCTATCTTTGGCTCATGTCCATAGCACATATTTGTAATAGTGTATAGACATATATACTCTCCATATCCTTTGTTCATAACGTTCGGTCATGGCGGAATGTGTGATTGCTATGGTCCATGTTATGCACATATTTGAAGACTTCAACTGCTGTATACAGCATACACATGGATTCAGGAATGCACACACTTCCAACGACCACATTACCATTCCCAGACTCCCAAACCCCACAATACCAAACACTCTAACTTGCGACAGTCAAACTCCCAGAACTAAAACAAACACAGAACACACACACGCACACAGAGACACACTGCTACCCATCAGATCCGAACAAACCATCCTACACTACGTATGGCCAGGTGGCCATGCCTCCATACACACCCCATGTGGGTGGCTGCACCCCCCACACCACACCTACTTTAATAATCGACCTCCGAGATAGCACAAACAGACAAACAAAGCAAACCCACACACACACACACACACACACACACACACACACACACACACACACACATTACAGTCCCCCGGAAACACACACCACACTCAGAACACACACTTACACACACTACAGCAATCAGAAACACACTTAAACAGAGTACCTACCTGAACTGCAGCACCAGAAGCACTAACTAAACGCCCCTTAACATTGTGATAATGGTATTCGTGGTGCTGGTGTTCCGGTACTGTGGTCTTTTGGTCTATAAGCCTCGTGATTACACACATCGGTAAGTAAAGCATTCGGTATTTGGCAGCATCCTATTTATATGTACCTCCATGGTTGTGTAGACGTTGTTAACCTATCTATATATTAGCATATATATGTATATGCATATATATCAACATATATCTCTCTATCACCCTTTCTCTCTATAGATTTTATATATATATATATATATATATATATATATATATATATATATATAGAGAGAGAGAGAGAGAGAGAGAGAATACACCTTTCGTTGGGTACATGGCGGTGTATACTATTTCCCGAACTCCACCCTTTTGTGTTTTAACCTGTCACAATACACACCTGCCTTTGGTACATCTCAGGTAGCTTACTGGTAGGTTATTGTGAAGATTGTGTACATGGTTGCGTGTTCTACTCCTGGTAGTGGTTGTTTTACCTCTCAGAACAGGCACTATTAATACAAGGGTAAAAAATGCACATTTCAGTGGTGCTGGGCAGCTTTGCACGTGATCTGCGCGATATTCAGCAAAGGTTAGAGCTGTGTTGAGCATATCCATGTAGTCATGTTTAAACAACGCTTACCAGCACTTACCGGCAAAAAAACCCGCTAACATGTTCTTAAATGTGCTCTAAAGACCTGCATCCAACATCCATTATTCGGAACATCAGAATTACGTAACAGCCCTTGCAGGTCATGGAACCGGGACCATGCATGAGACAGGCAGTGGCTTTACCACTGAGGCATCTGGGATATGTACAAGTGTTATGGTGTTTAGTATGCAGAGTGTAATACAGCTGGTCCTCCATACTGCAAACAAATGTGTGACTCAGTTAGTTTACATATGGATGATACCTATTAATGGTATGTCCAAGTGATGCTTAATGGATGTGCTCCAGCTATGGGAATCTATGTCACAGTGAGCCACACACACTGTAATGTGCTACACCTTGCCACAACCATAACTGGAGAATGCTGGGGTGACAGATACCTGTCATGGGTACACCCCATGCTTTGGAACTACATCCATGATTACATTATATGGAACCCCTCATTAACACACTAGGGAATCCTTGCAGAGTGGGTGGGGAACAGTGGTTACACACCAGGGATCCCACAATTGGCTCTGCTCCACAGAGGGACAGTTAGTTATTCAATGGGGTGGCGACAGCAGACACACTTTGGCTAGGCTTATGAATAGCCTCTGACAATTAGGCATGTACCTACTGATGTACCTAGGAATCTATACATACAGTATCAACACATGCTGTTAGCTTAATTTACTGTTCAGGTATTGACTTACCTTGTGCCAATAGCAGTTGTGTGTGCAATAGTTGAGAGCTGCCTATGTAGGATGCACACAGCAGACCACCTATACATGACAATTTACAGGTGGTGGTGTGTGTGTGCCATCCCTTTTACTGTGTGTGCAGGTGTAGAAGTGTGTCAGTCCGTAGGGGCCTACACTGTCAGTGTATGTGCTATATGTTCCCTCTTTGCCAAGGCATGGGCATACTGGGCACATCTCCATCTGCCTACTGGGGCTGGCACAGGGTGTTCGTGGTCTGAATCCCTCTGTGCCTGTGGTGCCCTTGGCAATTGCGGTGGGCTGTGAGGTCCTTCACCATTATGTCCCTGCTGCAGCTGTTTCCACAGGATCATATTATGTAGCATGGCGCATACTATGAAGATGTGGGCACACATGCCTGAAGAGTACTGTAAGGCTCCACCAGATATGTCCAAGCAATGGAACCGTGATTTCAGCATCCCAAACACACACTCTATCATGATTCTGGTTTGTGCATGTGTCTCATTATGGCATTCTTGCATGGGTGTGCGTGCATTTCTGATGGGAGTCATCATCCACGGCTCCAGTACATAGCCAGCATCCCCCACAAGGTGGCCATATAGGATGTCCCCCGAGAAATACCTGGTACAGCTGTGAGGTATGCCAGATGTGGAAGTCGTGGTAGCTTCCAGGGCTGCCAGCACACACATCCATGATAATGCCCTGGGCATTGCACATGACCTGGCAGTTGATGGAGTGGTATCCCTTGCGGTTTATGTAGCGTCTACCATGCTCACCGGGTGGTGACTTGATATGTATGTGCGTGCAGTCTATTGCACCCAGTACCTCCAGGTAGTCTGCCACATGGTGGAAGAGGCACATATTGCTGGCCAACTCCTCCTGAGTTTCGGGGAAGTATATATGCTCATTGGCATGTGGTAACATGGCATCCAGGAACTGGTGGAGTACCCTGGATGCTGATGCCTGTGAGATCCCCATGATATCTCCAGTTGGCCTTTGAAAGGTACCTGTGGCTAGTATTCTCAAGCTTACACATACCTTTATGTCCACTGGGATGGGTTCCCCTCTGTGGCTGGCACAGCTCAACGATTTGCTGTATGATGTCCATGTCCACCCTGTAATGCTCTACTATCTCCAGATCACCTAGCCCCTGGTAGGTCACCCTTGGTCTGAACACTCTTCTCCTCCTCCGGTGCCTGAGGTGGTTGTCAGCATCATCCTCCACACCACCGTCAGTCTCCAACACATGCTGATGAATCAAAGCTATGGCAGCTCCAAACATGTACATTGTAAAAGATCCTCGTCTGTTTACACCGATGGTGCAGTGTTTGGGAATACACAAGTGTGTGTGAGGAGCCTTCATACTTTATACTATTGTGCTTTGGAAGCTGATGATGTCATAGGTTGTGTATGTACAATCCAAGCTGCAGGGTATCTTACTTATGTGTTTTACCGCAGGTACTGCTATTGTGGTGCCTTTGGTGTTGAATTACACTTGGCTGCTGTGGATCACCTCTTGCCCTTGCCTTCACTTTTCGAACCGATTCCCCTCCCATTGTCAGGCATGCATCCAGCAGCCTGCTTTCTTGTTTTGTACTTTCTCAACCCAGGATTGTGTTGCGAAATGTGTTCTGTAGTCGATATACTGCAGGTTTGCTTTGCTCTGCTGTGACAGTTCTCTTTTCTTTGCAATCCGGCACCCTCCCTTTCCTGTTCTGCAGGTTGCTGCTAGCAGCCTTGTTAGTTACCGTCAATGGCCCACTGTGGGTTAATAGGTGTTAATTACTCAGCTGTACTCCAATTACCCTACTGCGGCATTTCCTTGTCTTCCCGTAACCTTCCTGTTTCAGCTGTGGTGCTCGCTGCACAGCCGTTTACCGGGTTTCGAGCATGATGTCATCCACGTACACATGCGCTTTTGGTCACCTTGTGTGCTCTCAGCTAAACAAAGCTATGGCTACATCCACACCCCTATCCTGCAGCTTTGCTTAGCAATGGGCAACCCGGATTAGCAGTGCTCCAATATGCTTACAGCTACAGTGGCACACCCCTCTGCTGATGTCATGTATACCTCCAGGCCACTCCTTGGTGTTATACTGCTATGCCATGTGGTACAGCCTTACGCCGGCAAGTCGTTTGCAATTCAGTGTTACTTGCCTCATTTGTATGGCATTGACTACTAATTCATAGTTACCAGGCTGAACACTGTCACATACCCTTAGCAACCCTTGCGCCTTGGTTGTGGTGTAGCATGCATACCATTGACTATTATGGTGAAATCATGATTTGTGTTACATTGCAGTTTTATGACATCTATATATATTTTCCTTGTATTCCCATTTGCGCACACATGCCCTGCGGTTGTACTTTGTGTTAGTGTGGCCATGACATTAAATGTTATTTTTTATGTGTTGTGCATGTTTTTTTATGCCATTGGCTGTATATTTAGCCATTGGCATATGTTAACTTTATAATATGTAAGTTTGGTCCACTTTCATGGCTCCGATGTTCTGTTTGAAAAAATGTAAACCATTTTTTTTTGGTTTACATTTCTGTATGCTTACGCTACACCTACACCACTTCATGAATCGCTATATACCTTCATTTGTATGCTGCACTACTGCGCATGGGGTGATTAGCATACATGCGCCGAGAGCTGCCCAGCTCTGGTGTACGCTGGTAGTGCACGTGGAATCAGATCGTACCTGAATCGCTCAGTGGCCATATTTGGCATTAGACCGCCTGCGCTACACCTGCACCTGGCGCAAGCTTCATGAATCCTGGGGATTGTCTTTCTTTGTATTTGCTTGTGGAGCTTTTCTCCCCTGGCCTCCACTGAAAATGGGTCACTGACCCAGTGGATTTTCCCAGTCAACAAATGTTAATAAATAAATAAATAGTTTGGGCTTCCCTTTCTGTTCATATCAATAGTACATGGAATTTCTGCAACTCTTCTAGTTAACATGATTTTACATAGGTTACATGGATTTTCATTAATTGTTGTCTCATGATTGGTCTGTATTTTAATTTTGAGCCAAACTGTATTAAATTGTATAAATTATAAATTGCAAATTATAAAATATAAATGGTTTTATATTGTCAGGTTGCAATGTGACACCATTTTAGTTGCATAGTGAGACATATGCTCATATGTGCTAGGTTTATAGTTCATTTTTTTAAAAATTAGTCTTATCTTATTTAGTGTTGTTTTAGATTAAATCCAAATTTGCCAGCAATGTTATTTTCTGAATGTCTGGGTGCAGTTGCGATTTGTTTTTGTTTTTTAATTACTTTATTTTCCACAGATAAAACTAGATACGAAGCCCGTGGAACTGAAAAATAAGTGCTTTCATCTTAATTAATCAAAAAGACGTCATCAGATCTGATTCGCTTATTTTGGTTTTAATAAAAGGTATCATTCCATGAGCTTCATGTCTAGTTTTATCTGCAGTTTTGCAGTTTGTTCTGTTTGTTTTTTTTTTTTTTACTTTATTTTCATGGGGTTTTTTTGTATTCTATTGAAGAATGTTGTTTCTATGGGTTTTTATAATAATATATAATATGTATGCATAGTTGTTTTTGAGTGGCTTGGAAATGCTTTGTTTTGTATGTGGGCTTAATCACTGTGATTGGTTATTTGGTCAGAGTGCAAAGGAAAGGATACTGACACATGCAGTGTGGTGATACATGCTTGATATATACACACACTACTTCGAAACCAAAATTTCTGCATTATGCTTCTGATAAAAGTATTTTGTCCTGATAGCAGACACCAGATGAAGGGTTTGATAAAACACATATGTGTGTATATCTATCTAGCTATAGCTATATCTATCTATCTTTTTTTTTTGTTGTCTACACCAGAAGTATTATTATAAAAATATCTATACTCATGGATCATTGCCAAATGTGTATTTACATCCTTGGTGTGTCATCTAGGCTAGTAGAATTACCCTGAATCTGACATATATACATTATATACATTATTTGCCCAAACCTAAAGTAAAAGTGGAAACATCGTACACAGAATCAAACTGACATCCACCCATATCATCCTTGTCTGTCAAAAAAAATCCATCCAAAAAGCATCATGAAAATGAAATTTTATAGCCATAGAAATATGAAAGAATAAAAAGTATAAGTCTCTGACAGCCTTTTCTGCTTGCTACAATGAAAAAGAAATAATGGCACATGCTGCATCATACCTCTCAACTGTGCAGATTTTGGAAGAATGTCCAGGTTTTGGCCCCAAATGTTTGATCCATTTTTCATAAAATTGTGTTTTTTCTGGCAAATTAGTGGTAAATCATTAAAGACTGAAGTTTGAAAATAATAACAGACATTTGAGTTTCAGACTTCACATCCTTCAGAAAATTTGTGTTAATGCAAAACCTGCTATTCTATCAACTTTCTAAATTTGTAAGAACAATATTTAAAAATTGTCCCTGTTTTTGGGCCTTTGTCCCACTTTTATTTATAGCTTTGTCCAGATTTCTTGCTGTAAGAGTTTGAGAGGTATGTGCTGCACATATAAGATCTCCAAATATAACTAAAAAAAAATGTCCACCAAAAACAAACTCCAAGCAATTAAATTAATTCATATGTTGATGGAAAGTTTAAACATAAGAATAACAAATAAAGAATCAGTTGGAAAACAGCACTACCAACAAACAGATTAATTTCTAACTAAAATCAAGCTAACTAAACAGTGTAACTGATTCCTAAAACTTGCATTACCTAATATGACCCTCAATGCATTACGAAATTCATGAAAGAAAAAAATTTAACCAGTATTTAAAAATGAATAAAATATCTTGGAAAGGACAGAAAAAAATTAAGAGCTTTATTTCATAAAAACCCCGAAAGCCCTATTCCATAGTAACTTAGGCAATTAACCTAGCATAGTGAAGTCAACAGGAAAAACTCCTTTAAACACAGGAAATACATGTGAAAAATAGATACATGGAAATCAAGAGCATCTGATTTGTGTGATTTATGATATCAGGAGCACAGGGTGGATTCAGAAACATCTAGAACTACATAGGAATAAAATGTGGTGCGAACCACATACAAAAGCCTTATGCATTTTATAAAATGGTAAATGCTCTGGAGTAATTGCATTCATACCTCTCAACCTGAAAACATCAAAATTCTGGACAAAGGCCCATGAAAAATAGGTACAAATCTGTACGCTGATTAGCATAAAATTTGCATACATAATTTTGTAACCCCGCCCACTCTGATGGAATATTGGGATACCAACATTCAAACTCAAATTGAAGAACATACAAAATATTAAATACAAAATATAACCAGAACAACAGTGTTTTATTTATATTAATATTTGAACTTGTGTAAAACTAGAATACAAAATTCTTTTATAAAAATATAATTAACTGCTTCTACACTAATATTAAATAACATAACTTGACATAACCAGAGTTAAACTGTTTATGTTAACATGACTATATATAAAACAACATATGTATTTCTTTCTATCTATTCATCCATCTATAGAAAGATATATAAACTCTGCAGTTGATTTAGGATAAAGAAAAATAAATGTACAAACTCTTGGAATCACTGCCAAGCAGCCCACACCCACACATAGAAAATGAAAAAAAGGACTATGCCAAAGTGAGATTCATGACTGAAATCATCATTTTTGTTTGAAAGGAATGAATGAAGAAACACTTATTTCATATCAATAATGCAACAGTACTAAAAGAGAATATTAACTGCAACTGTTACATCAAAAATTACACAATAAGACCAATGTACTATTTAATATGTACACAGGAGACAGTAGCAAGAATTCAGACTGCAGTACACAGCTTCAAAAATTCCAAGACAGGTACAGCATGAGCATACACCACCTGTCTGGGCTCACTGCCATGCAGCAGTAGTAGTAGATAGAACAAGTAACTCATCTGCTGTAGCCTATCACATGGCCTTTCCCCACAGTGGTACATGAGAGACAGCCTATGGTGGACACACTTTAGTACATCCTGTCATCTTCACACTGACAAGCAATATTTACCTGTTGCCATCCAATAAATCAATTCTAATATCACTTCTGCTAAGGAATGATCAAATCATAATACCACCCAATAAATCAATCTCTCCCAGCAAGTTTCAGCCTATAAAAAATGTTATCTTATACAAGAAATGCATTTTTGCAAAAGGTAAAAAGTACTGATCACACACTGTTGAAATCTTTTCAAATTACAGCTTTACCCCTTACGTATCCTACTCTTCAATAGAAGTATTGCTGAAGGATGTGAACTATGGTTTTGAAAAAAAATAAACAAACCTTTACATAAAGAAGGGGATCTAACCTCCTTCTGTAACTGTCATCTTGTAGTGGTACTATTGCTTGTTGCAAATATGTTTGAGAAAGCAGTGTGTAAAGCAGACCCTAACATTTCTGCTCTCCAACAATCTTCTCCAAGATAGATTATATGGGTTTTGTCCTAAGCACAGTGTTGACATGGTAATCCCAAATGTCACAAAATGTATACATTTGGAAAATAATGAATATAGAGTTAATTTTGTCTTTTTGGACAATGCCCTTCTCATTTCACATCCTCTTAACACAGACATCAAATTCACAGCAGTGATCGTTTCAAAGTTACCTAACAACTAGAATACAACTTAAAATAAACTAACACAACCAATTAATATCAACCAACAGAAATAAGTGTCCAGGAATCTTCAAACAGCTAAAATATACATTACTCCAACAGTTATGTTCTCTATAGCTTCCTTAGTCCTCCTTCCTGAACTACTCTACTGTTGCTGAATAATTATAAACCTTTAAAAATGTATGTTCCCTTTATTCCAAGCACCTTGCCATAAAATAATCAGACTTGTTTTGAAATTACTTTCTCTACATGTCATTGTAGCATCCAAAGAGCAAAGAAAAGTTTGTATTTAAAAAGAATAACATTTTCCCATATATTATCCAAGCACATAAAACACTTTTCCTGAATAAATGCCCAACTGTTGGTCACATATAAAGTGAGTAATCATCATTAAATTCATTAGATAATATTTAGCTGCATGTCCTGCACTCCAGCAATAGATTTGGGGAAGTAATACAATCCATTTGACTTTAAAACTTCAAAACACTTCATCTTACAGCACACACCTACCCATCTAACCTTCCTATTGTATCACTGTCAATCATATACGCATCATTCACATATCTAACAGAAACAGAATGCAGAGATTTTTCCTGTTTTTTTCCTTGCTTAACCAGATTGTTACACAAGTTAGACTCCTGTACGTTTTGATATGAGATCAAGATGGCCACAGTTGCAGTTTGCAGATAATAATAATCTTTAATTGCTGCCATGGTGATTCTGCTGCTATGATAACTAACATGTGATGATTAAAAGGTTCAGCACTGCAGAAACATTCTGGTACAGTTTGTCACTTCATTTGTGGAAGTTTTCTGCATAAGTATTATTAAGCAGCAGAGTGATAGCAAATTGCAATGCAGGAACCCAAGCTACAGAAGTCTCTCATTATAGCTTAGAGTCATATATGTGCCATAAGTAACCCGTTCACATATCTAATAGACTACACTATTTTATCCAACAAACGGCACAACTGAAATGGCTCAAATGAACTTTTATTAACAAAGAAAACGAACACTAAAAAATTTCAAAATGAGTGCTTTCATTGATAATGATAAAACTTGATGATCTGAAAAACGTTTGATTATTGTCAGACGAAAGCGCTCATTTTGTTATTTTTTAGTGTTCGCTGGATATTTTATAGTTTGGTCTTTTTACTGCATGCTTCAGAATACACTATTTTTCCTTGTTCAGCCTGTACCATTAGTACTGACCATTGTACAAGTTATACTTGTGATGGTACTAATGCTGGTATTATGTAATGCTGTATCTGCTTACCCTTGGAGCTTTTCTCCCCGGGCCTCCGCTGAAAATGGACATGCATCCAGTCGGACTATCCCGGTCAGCAAATGTAAAATAAAAATAAAATAAATAAAAATACTGGCTGTTTTTTCATGCTGTCTGTTACTGTACCTCAGTGTGTTGGTTGACATTACCAGAGATTTAAAAGAAGTTTTTTAACATTTTTAAATTGCTTTTACTTACCTGGAGGAGGTTGAGCTGCCAGAGAAGAGAGAGAGAGTGTGTTGGTTGACATTACCAGAGATTTAAAAGAAGTTTTTTAACATTTTTAAATTGCTTTTACTTACCTGGAGGAGGTTGAGCTGCCAGAGAAGAGAGAGAGAGAGAGAGAGTAATTTTTCTTCTCATCTGATTCCTGTGGAGTGCGAGCAGGCAGAGATGGGTGATAGCAGGTGCTGGGTGTCTCACTAGACTGTTGGACTGCTGCAGAAGTTGAAGAGACAAGCTAATTGAGCAGCTCCGCTCTGTTCACTGCTGCTGGTGCTGCCTGCCTGCTGGTATGGTATTTCACTTTACAACAGTTCAACAGTTCAGTTCAGTTGCCTGACTGTGAAAGAGTCTGATAGGTTTCAGTACTGTCTGCCTCACGATGCTGACAGTGTGGCTGATGTCATTACACATGTCCCTGCTAGTGTGGTGATATGCTGTCTAGCAATGTGTGGTGATGTCAGCCGTAAGTTTAAAGTCATATTATAAATAAAAAAATAATTTTAAAAAAATCGGAAATTAAGGGGGCCACTCAGGAATTCATGGCACCCCATTATTTTGCCCTCAAAACCAGTAAATACTGAGGGATTCACTATGGTTGAGAGTATGATTGCATTGAATTCAGCATGTATGGAGTATGTAGTAGGTCTGCAAATTAATGTTCACAGCATCTGTGATTCAGGAATGTGTGAATTATGGAAGATAGCTTTCACAGCATGTTAGGTTTTATTATTTATTTTATTTTATATTTTATTTATTTATTTGACATTTGTTAACTGGGTTAGTCCAATTGGGTAGATACCCTTTTCAGTGGAGACCCGAGGAGAAAAGCTCCAGACATCCCAATATGAAAATAGACATTAACAATTTGAAAATTAACAAATGGAATATATGTCAATAGAACAGTAGTACAAAATCATCAGATAACTTACAGTAAAGTAATGAACATGCATACAACAGGTATTTATTTTTAGCAAAGATATGCAAGTATCAATTACATGTAACACATTCTTAAGTTCTGAGATGCGAAGATGAGATTGTTTATTGTACTGATAAATAATTAGAGTGCAGACAGTTATTGAGAAAGGCTATAAGGTGACGATTTGATTACCGGATTGGTCTGACTGGGCAATCAGGTGACTGTTTTCAGCACAAACCTGGGGAGAAAAGGACGATATTGTACTTGAGGGCCTCACCAGTTCGTTTCAGGCAGAAGTGGGCATGTCGCGATTTGAGTGACAGATGTGGTGGACCCAGGCTGTGCATCTTGATGCACAACTGGTTAATAGTCTGTAGATTATGAAACTGGCCTGTGACGGTCCTATTCTCAAAATAATTGTGACAGAGGTAGTAGGTATATAATATGCGGAACATACCAATCAAGTTACAATTTTAAGTATTAAAATTATGTGTGCCTTAATATTACTTATCGAGAGGATCTGTTTGGATTTATTATTAGTATTTTAAATGAATCATTAGCAAATACTATTTACTCTACGTTTAAAGAGTATTCAGTACCTGTGCTGCCCTGCTCCTTTTTGCAGCAGAAGAAATAGAGCTGTAATCAACAAATAACTTGCATTCATTTATGTCTTTAAAACGCATCGATGCAGCTTTAGTTTAATAACTATTTGTCAAATAAATTTTACAAATGATGAAAATTCCCATGATGTGTGTGTTTTTGTCCCATTTATTTATTTGTTTACTTATACTAAGTTTTTAAGTGCGAATTTTAGCGCTGTGGTCGGTCTGAATGCATGAATGGAAATGGTTATCAGGATAGTTCCCACAGTCTGTTTTAAATTAAAAGCAAACTCCGAATGAAATAAAGGACTCCACTATTAATTAGTAAGGACTCCTTGTGAAACTATTGTTTTCTTTTTACATTTTATTGTACATTCAGAGGGAATGCATATTCATGAATGACATATCACGGGGTGGGTTTTGGGCGGGGCTTGCTACTGCGCATCTGGTGAGGTCTTCAAGTACAATATCGCCAAGAAAAGCTCCACATACATGACAATCATAAAATATACAAAAGCTCCACATACATGATAAAAATACAAAAGTCAGAGATGAATACAAATTAACAGAGCAAACAAACAGAGCAAACAATAGCATATCATGGCATAGTATGATGAGAAGTTACAGAAGTGTACAATATATAGAGTGCACAGTAGTAAAGCAGAAAATATAATGTATTTCAGTAAGAAAGTGCAGTAATACTATATACAATTATATATGTACATTTAAAAATACAATTTGTTATGGTAGTGTATTTTATATGTTTGACCTTTGAGTAGTGCCAGAGGAAGATTTATCTGAATGGTGGTAGTAGGGCTAGCCATGGTCATTGCAAGATGAGATTGAGGTGGGTTTTTAATTGGGTTTTAAAGATGGGACTGCTGTTTTGCAGTCTATCTGGTGGAAGAGAATCCCAGATTTTAGCAACTGTGTAGTAGGGGGATTCACCAACACTATGTCTACACTCAGCTACTTAAAGAAGGGCTTTGTTTGTGGATCTTAGTTGGCGAGCAGAATTGTGAAAGTTAAGTAACCCTGAGAGATCAGGTATCCTGTTTGGGTGGTACAGCAAGTAATGAGCCATGGTGAGTTGGTAGTAAGTTGGGGAGTTCTAGCCAAACTAGTTGTTTTAGTGAGTGACAGTGGTGGGAGCAGAAATTAGAGTTGGTTGTGAATCTAGCTGTTTTATTATAGCACATGGACAATTTGTGTAGGTCTGTCTTGTTAAGGTTTGTTAATACAGGGGATGCATGGAGCAATGTAGAGAGAAGGTGAGTTCTGGATATAGTAATTTTTGTGTTTTTGGTTAGATAGTTTATGCAGCTGCATAGGGTTCCAAGTTTTTTATGGACTTTGGATATGGCTTGTGTTATATGTTTGTCAAACTTTAGGTTTTGGTCACGTATTACACCAAGACGTTTAGCTTGTGATACTGGGGAGATTTGGGTGTTACTGGCAGAAATGGTAGAGAAAGAGCAGAAGAGTTAATAGCTTTGGTAGAGTGGAAAAGCATAAGTTGAGTCTTTTTGGGACTAAGTATTAATTGTGAGTTTTTTAACCAGTTTTCGATATTGGAGAAGGCCTTTTGGGTTTTAATCTGGAGTGTTTTGAGTAAGGGGACTGAGCAGATCAGTGTACTATCATCTGCATATTGGACTATTGTATCTTGCTAGGTGGTGGTATGGAGGGTGTTTGTAAAAATATTAAATAGTAGAGGTCCCAGAATGGATCCCTGTGGTACACTTACTGCGACTGGGAGAAGGGGGGAGAGGAATTATGCCACTTAACTGCTTGTTGGCGGTTGGGTAGTCTTGAAACCATAGCAAGGAGGGGTTGTTTAGGCTGAGTTTGGCTAAGATAGTAAATAGTTTGCTGAGGAATACTCAGGGGAAGCTCATGGTATTGGACTGCAGGACTGCAGCCCTCCAGCTGTAAAAACAAAATGAAAATAGCAAAAAAAGAAAATAAAAAATTCCCAGAACTCCATGCATGCATACTGATGAATCCAGACTGGTTTAACAGCTGTCCAGATGAGGAAGAAGGCATCAGAATACAGAAATGCCCAGATGTCTAAGCAGTTACTAACTGGAAGGGGACCTGGATGATTCAGCCTGCTCTTGTGGGAACTGTATTTCATTGTGGGTATTTTATATTTCTTCACACAAAGCAGGAGACAGAGCACTCAGGTAGCTTTCAATGGGACTGGACCTGTATCAGTGTGTTTTATTTCTATGGATCTTTCTTTATTTCTTCAATGGAACAGAACTTTCTTTATTTCTTCAACAGAGCCCCCAGGTAAGGTTTCAATGGGACTGGGGACTTTTATTTCAGTGTGAAGCTTTGTGTGTGTATTTCAGTGCAGAGGTGCGTGTGTGTGCGTGTGTGTGTGTGTGTGTGTGTGTGTGTGTGTGTGTGTGCGCGTGTGTGTGTGTGTGTGTGTGTGTGTGTGTGTGTGTGTGTGTGCGTGTGTGTGTGTGTGTGTGTGTGTGTAAAACACCCCAGATAAATATACATGCTTGCTAGAGAGATTCAAGAAAGACTAGTGGCTAGAGAATAACTTAGGCTCGAACCCTGTACCTTGGGTGCAGGTATCAAGAGCCTGAATTTCCTACCCACCACCATTTGTGAAAACTATTCAAATTTTTGCCTCATTGTTTATTCTGTTCCTCATAAAATCTGTGGTTTTCTGGATTTAATTGACTAAATAATGACAGGGATTTGAATTTCAGACTTCCTATTCTTCAGAAAGTACAGGGTAACACAATTCTAGCAATTTTCTAAGTTTATAAGATCAATATTTGAAATTGTCCCTATTTTTGGGGCTGTATTCCACCATTATTGGCTTTGTCCAGATGTTTTGTGATAAGAGATTGAGCGCTGTGGTGAGAACTGAATTCATTAAATGATAGCCATTTAAGTTTCCATTTTCTTGTCTTAGTTTCAAGAATCAATTGATTTGGCATAGTGGTATGTTTCTCTGTCTGCTGTCCACAGGGTCCTGGGCCCAAGAGTTGGCAATGCAATGCATGGTGGTAATACAGCATTTTATTCTAGCAACTTTCCAAAATTATACAAGAAATGTTTAAAATGTGTCCCTGGTTTTTGAGTTTTTGCCCCCCCAATAAATTTTTGCTTTTTCCAGATTTCTTGTGCTGCAAAGTTGAGAGATACAGTTGAGTGTCGAGTGGATTTTACAAGGAGATGAGAGCTTCAGTGGAAGAGAAGTTTAATGCTGCTTATGGTGAGTCTGACTGCATTGTTAATAGCACAACAGTTAGTGTATTTGCTTTTAATGCAGAAGTCTGTGGGTTCTACTCCTACAGTATGTAGATGCATTGCTTATACTGTACTGTGTTGTCCTTTTAAAGGGGGTGGATGCTGCATTCCTGATAATGTCCTCTTTGGCAATGATACTTAGTAACTATGAACCTGCTATCAGTTTGCCATCCATTCCATATTGCAATATTACTAGCTTATCATTTTCTTAATGTAACATGGACAATTTATTCTTCAAGGGCAACAGGCAGTTTATTTGTAGATGAAACAATGAAATATAAAGTTGTTTGCTAGCAGCAACCTCTTCATTAGTTACAGATCTCTTTAATGTGGAATTATTTAGATGACTTTTACTTCTGCAGCGATTGTGCATATTTACTGATACTGGTGGACTGTAGAAGTTTGAGTAGACTTTCATAATGGAAATGTTCTGAATTGGGGAGTTTTGTCATTATTGGTGCCTACATTTTGTTTTATTGCTTACTGGGAAAATGGTCAAAACAATAAATTTGAAAGGTCCTCTAACAACTGTGCGGTATTTTACAAGGAATATAATTTAATAAAGTCAGGAAGCTGTATCAAAGAACATATGTATGTATGTTTCATGTGCAAGGGACCTGTAATTTGAAAACAGCCCAAAGTTAATCTTTATCTGCCACTGGCCAGATTTATTTTCTTTGAATGTGGGTTTCAATGCTGTTTCAATGAATGTGAGTTTCAAAGGCAGAGAAATTTTAATGCTAAGTCTATTTTCATTGTGAGACTGCATTGCTTTATTTAAAAGAAGTCTATTTGACAGGTTCCCAACTGTATTGTGTGGCTATTTATACTTTTGCATCAAATTTTTGGTCCATTTTTCATAAATTTGTGTTTTTCTGGAAAATTCGTGGCAAATCCTTAAAGATTGAAGTTAGAAAATAATGACAGACATTTGAGTTTCAGATTTCATACCCTTCAGAAAATTCATACTAATGCAAGACCTACTATTCTATTATCTTTCTAAGTTTATAAGAGCAATATTTAAAAAATTGTCCTTCTTTTGGGCCTTTGTCTCACTTCTATTTATGGCTTTGTCCGGATTTCTTGCTCTGAGGTTGAGGTGGTATGACAAATGCGTCAGGGCCATCACCGTCAGCCAGAGCCATTTCAAATTGTGACATACTTGTTGCACCCCACTCCCCCATGTAGTGACTCTGGATGTGTCCAAGCAAGGCAAGGAGCAGTTATGCAGTGTAAGTGTGCAGAGTATCCCCCAATCCATACTGTTGATTTATGCTTCTTATTATTCAGAAAATACATGTTGTTATAGTGCCTGTTGCTCTGTGTTTAAGTAGCAGTGCTTTAACGATCTTCAGGTAAACTTGTCTGAGATTATAAGATGCAAGTAAGCTTTAATAAGCATACTGTTAAAGAATTACCAACATTGAAAGCCTTTTTGTTGTTGCCATGCAGAAAATATTTACATAACTAGATAATGTATAAGCCTTAGGTATTGAAATACATATGACAGCATTTGTAATAAAGGACAGGATTGCAGTATTTTCAGAAGCTCATTACATATGTTGGAGACTTGCAGTCATCTTTGCAGGCTTTACCCATAACTTAAACAGAATGCCAGTCTATCATGTGTGGTCCATAGCCTGTGCAATAATCATTTAAGCAATTTATCTTGAACTTGTTTCTTGTTTGTTGTTCATTTTTTACTTTGATCATGTTTTCATGTCTTTTTTGGATAAGAAACAGCTTTACAAGTGGGGGTATCACAGAGATTGCTACTTTTAGCATATTACTTTGTACTTTATAAAGCTGAATATAAATTATAATTAGAACTGCACTGCAAGGAGAAGTGGATTGAGTTCTGCTTGTTTTTTTATACTTGATTTGGTACTTTTCCGTTAAACCCCTACCACACATCTCGCCATGAATAAAGATGCAGCAGAGTCACTTTCTATTCACAATACTCTTTCTTAAGTTACTGGTTCTTACTCTTAGGATATTACAGAAAGTAAACCTCACCATACCCTTTCTTAGCAGACAATTATAAATGTGCTATATTTTAGCAAATGGAATATACTGAATACCATTTTTTTACTTTGAGTTCAATTTGTTTACACTGAAACAGCCAAACTGAAATTCTTTTTTACCTCAAAGGAAGTAATCCTACTTCTGTTTTAATCTGTTTCTAGTTACCTACAGTCTAAGTCTATTTAAAGTCTGTCTAAAGAACATAACATTTGTGGGTACAAGAACACAACAGCAATGGCACTCATAATGGTGCTGAATGATATTGTAAAGCACTCACAGGAAAACAAAGAGCAATATATACTGCAGATCTAATGCAATTATGTGAATAATGTTAACAGCAGTATAAAACAGACTTTTTCTTTTAAAATGTTAATGCAAAGAATGTTGCATAGGAATATCTGCTGTATTTTCAGTGTATTTCAAAGTGTCGAATGTCTGAATTGCTGAAACCCATAGGAAGTGTGCTTTATACAGCTTATTTTAAGGGATGGCAGCAGAGATTATTTGTAAGTATGAAAGTCAGAGCGTTCACTAGCAGTAGGACCCTCACTGTAACTAGCAACTAGTTGGATTTCATTAAGGAAGGGTGGTGATATATATTATTATCTGAAAGGAGAATAAATCTCATTACTTTATTTTCTGTCTTTTGATGTTGAGCAGCATTTCTATGTGTACTTAATGTAATGACAAGGAGTATAGACAAGGCATGCAGTTACTAAATCTTTAGCTTGATGATGCGTGGTATGGGTTTAATGGAAAAGTACCCTTGATTTTAACTGGCATTCCAGTAATGTATTTAAAAAGTCATTTATTTTTTCATGCCTCACAACCTTCTTGTTTCCATCTAGATATTAAATAAGCTGTCATGTAGCCAATGCATTGAAATTTTTTTTTTCTTCTACACTTCATTTTGTCTTCATTGGACTCTCATAATGTTGGTTTGGCACCCAGGACAGCCATTGTTGTTGTTGTGTCTTTCGGCTTTTAGGGGTCGCCACAGCAGAACTCCGATCCACTAATGATTGGCAGTAGATTTTTAAGTGCCGAGTTGCCGGCCCTGACGCACAACCTTCAATGAAGGTACGCCCATTCACGCATGTCTCCACACAGAAGACGCTCTAGCTGAGAATCGAACAGGACAACGTCTTACTGTGAGGCAACAACACTACCGCAGCACCACCATAATTAAATTCCCAGTTTTTGTGTTTTTGAGCACATCTCCGTCCCTTTCTAGTTGGCCACACCCCTTCCCACTGGCCCCACCCATTCATCTGTCTCCTGCAGCCCCCCTTTGATTTGAAGTCACCAGCTGCCACTGGGGATACTGTATCAAATGCTTTGGACAGATCAAGGAAGGTGGCAGACACTAAGTTTACTTGGTCCCTATATTGATTGAAAGTGTTGGTGAAGGATATGAGTACTGTGGTGGTGTTATGGAATGGGCGAAAGCCATGTTGGGTGTTGGTGATGAAACTATTTGTAAGTAGATGTATCATCAGCTGAGAATGGATACATTTTGCAAGGATTTTTGATAGGGGGGTAAGATTGCTATGGGGCGGTAGTAGGTAAGTTTAGTTGAGGGACCACCTTTGTGTGAGGGTATTATGTGGGAGGTTTTCCAAAGGGGTGGAATTGTATGCTTGTTGATAGACTGGTTGATAAGTATTGAGATGGGATAAGCTATAACACTAGCTGCAATTTAGAGGTACTCTGCAGGGTGTTTATCGATTGCCAAAGTAATGGGTTTTAGTTTAGTGAGGTGCTTGCATATTGTGTTGGTAGGAACTGGTTTGAGAGTGAATGGAGGGTATGGATTTGGGTTGCTAATTGATTGTGGGAAAGTGCAAGGCTGGCTGTTGCTAGTTAGGTTAAGGATGGAAGAAGTGAAGTAGTTGTTAAACTGGGTAGCTATCTCCATATTATCTCCTCTGACATTAGGGTGAGGCGTAATGAATTTGACTGGTTGTAATACTTGGTTTGACAGCTGTCCAGAATTTTAGGGGATTAGTGTTATGTTTTACTTGTAGCTGTGTGTAGTGATTTTTCTTATCTTGCCTTATCTGCTTTTTGCTTTATTACATAGTCTGAGGAAATAACTGTGTGTTGTGATCAGTCTTATTGTGATACCATGTATCCTAAGCTTTATCCCTAAGTTTGAGAAGGGTTCTTGTGTTTTAGAGAGAGATGGAGATGGGTTGTTTTTTATTCAAATTGTTCATAAGGGGGCCATCTGATATAATATGTTTAAAAAGGTGGAATTTAAGTACTCCACTGCCTTGTCTAGTGGGAAGGTTGCTAGGGAACCCAGTTGCAATATCTTTGTGCATTAATGAAATGCTCAGGTATGAAATTTTTTGATTTACAGATCTCACATAAGGTGGTTGTTTTAGTGGTTTTGAAATGTCGCCTTAATATGAATGTGGGTAAATGGTCACTGAGGCCAGTTGGCACTATACCACAATATTGGGAAGTAGATGGTTTTTTTATATGGATCCAGTCTAGTATGGATTCTTTGTTTGTATTTTTGTCAATGTGTGTGGGTGTTTGGATAAGTTGAGTATAGGAATACAGGTTGATGTTATTAGAGGGGATAGTTGTGTTGATGGATTTCCAGTCAATGTTAAAGTCCCTGTGTCTCCTGTGGGAGGTTTGTTGATGTCCAGTTTAGTATAGACTCCAGAGTAGGTATGTTGTCACATAGGGGTATGTAATTACCCACTAGGTTTATTTGCTTCTGTTGATTGATTTGAATATTGGTGAATAGGGTTTCTGCATTTTTAAATGTTGGGATTTCTTTATGTATAAGGTCTACCTTGAGGACAGCCTTATATAGTATGGTGACACCTCCACCTTTTTTGATGGTTCTATCAGCCCTGATTATATTATAACCTGGAGAAAGTATCTCCTTATCCTTAATGTGGGAAATGAGCCAGGTCTTTGTAATGAGTGTAATGTCTGCATTGTAAGTGGAGAGTGTGGCGTGTACTTCGGCAGTTTTGTTCAAGATGCTTCTAATGTTCATACTAAGTATAAGTAGGTCACAGTTCTTTTTACAGTTAATTGCATGTTTGTATGTTTGGACTAGTGTGGTTGGTAGTATCAGTTGTGAGGCCTGGGATGAGGTGTATATCACCACAAATTTGGAGCTGTGTTTGCAGGAATAGACATACAGATTGAATTTTGAGTAGAAGTTTAGTTAATCTGTTGGGTTTGCTGGAAGGTATGGTGGAATTAATATATTTTACTTATGTGTGAGTGTGTATGATACATGTGAAAAACAAAAAGGCATGTCCAAAATGAGCCTGAAATGCTGATACTGTGCGCAGCAAAATAATGCTGAGAGCAGCACTGGCAGAAAGGAATGCTATGTGATATAAACGTCTCCCATTACAAAACCTGTGAAGTATAGCATTTCTAAGATAGGCTTTTGCTCAGAGAAACTCAGAGATGCATGGTTATGATGATCCTGTTTGAATTCCATTTGGGTTAACTGTTATGTGGTTTTACATTAAGAAGGCCTGGGACTGCTTTTCCAGTGGGAGTAGAAGGTGGTCTGCACTGTCTGAGCTGAGCTTTACTGCTGGATTGGTCAGATGATTATTTTATTTGATTCATCAGTATTCTCTGCCTTTGTTAATTCAGTGCATTTGTCCAACACTGCTAATCGTACAGAGGTGAATAGAAGTACTTTGTACATATGCAGGAACACAGAACTGAAATTTTCCATATAAAACTATACATTTTCAGAATACTTAGTTCTGCAAACAGCAACTAGTTTGAGCACTAAGGAGTAACTCTCCATGAATTTGATCTTAAATAGTCGTGATCATAGTCTACGATCTTATAGCAACCAAACTAACCATCTCTGAACTCCTCTTGTGCCAGCCCCTTGTAGGACACAAAATAAGGATACATAGGCATGGACATCTCTGCAGCCAGCCTGGTGGATATGGGTATCCTGAGGCAATGTAGAATTGCCTCATGTTTACTGCCAACCACTTAATTGATACAGTGTATTAGACATATAATTACATAATGCCCCTGGAGATAGGCACTTAAAATAACTAACAGGTTATCATTAATACACACTGTACACCCACCTCAAATAGTATGGACCAGACACATAGACCCACAAATGCTGATAGTTTTATATGTAATCTCCCTAATCCAGAAAGACATCCCAGACATTTCCCAAACAAAATGTATCCTTATCAGCCTCAAAAGATTTCCACAAAATCAACACCAAACACAACACATATGGCCACATTCTATAATGTCTCAATTTCAAAGCCCATATGACACACCACCACACAACATAATATTTTGGTCTCAGGAGACTCCATCATGAAACACACAGATGCCCCATTCACCAGGTTAAGTAAGGACAGAGTCACAGTCATCAGTCTGTTAGGGACCAGGATCCATTAGATTTGGCACACACTTAGGTTACTGAACTACAAGTATCAGTATGACTCATTCATAGTCCATGTGTTCATAAACAATCTGAGATGCACTTCCCAGGACTACATTAAGAGAGACATGATGGACCTCTCAGACTGTGTGTGCCAGGCCTCTATAATGCTAACATAAAGCAGCATTATAACATCTCCAATGATGACGCAACAAAATGAACAGAAAATAATTGACTGTAACAATTGGCTTAGTGTATGGTGTTATTCAAAGTGGGTACAATATTTATCAGCCCGGGAGGATATGGTCAACTGACCATGCTGCCTTGCCAGGGATGGTCTGCATCTGTCTTATCTGAGATTTTTAATATTGACTAAAACCTTGTTCACCCCAGTACTGTCTTTTTTAGGCAATGCTATCCTGATAAACCTACTGACATAGTTAAA
Organism: Protopterus annectens; assembly: GCF_019279795.1. Lineage (NCBI taxonomy): Eukaryota > Metazoa > Chordata > Ceratodontiformes > Protopteridae > Protopterus > Protopterus annectens. The sequence continues at coordinate 540,440,981 of NC_056737.1, forward strand.
TCAGCCCAGGAAAATCTGAAGGTGTTATTACTCAATGCCGGAATGCCACTCCTTGCAATCTTTACTCACCCTAGAAAATGTAGACATCTGTGCAGTTACTGAGATATATTTTAAAGATGCAGAGAGTACCCCATCATTGCAGGGCTACAATACCTTCCACACATTTAGACCAACTACTACACAGGAAGGGACAAAAAGTGGAGGTATCTCTATTTACATTAAAAAGGAAAATACCTCAAGGCTGGTCAGTCAGTATAATATGCTTGTATTTCTCCATATCCAAATTACTAAAGTCCCATGCCATATCCTTGCAAGCTATAGGTCCCCATTTATGGCTCAGAAAAAAACATAATACCTACTTAAGTGTACTGAAGCAGCTCCCCATTCATCATAACACCATGCTCACAGATGACTTTAACTACCCTGGTATAAACTGGGAATCATACAAACCTCCTAACATGCAGGTCCAAAGATTCCTGTACTTTGTAAATGCAAATACCTTGGACCAGTTACTCAGTACACCCACTAAGGGTACAAACGTCCTTGCCCTTAAATTCATAAACACATAGGAACATTGCACCCTTCCTAGTGTAATGTCCTAGATGGTCAGCTAAAAAACATAAAGCTGTCTCCTTTGAAGAAAAGGCAAAGCCAGAGACACCGACTAACCCTGGAACTTTTATGAATTATTCTAGGACAGACTTTCTACTATTAAGTGACACCCTGTCAAAATTTCAAGCCCACCCTCAAACCCTGAAAACACTGCTGCCTACATAGAATCATTCACAGGAACCCTGTATATTGATATTAACAGCTGCATAAATACAGCTATGCTCACCCAGATTAAGCACAGGATTAACTCAAAAACAAGCTGGTGGAATCCTAACATCAACAAATTGCACAACAAAAGAAAGAAATGCATGGTAAAAATTAGGAGGTTGAATGACCAACAAGATAAAAATAAAATCCCTCATCAACTTAAATAAAGTCCATTAAAGCCATGTTTGAGGTAAATTTAGCATCCCAGGCCAAGGATAATCACAAAGCTTTATTTAGCTATGTCTGTAATCTCAAGTGCAATCAGTGGCGGCTGGTGACTTCAAATCAAAGGGGGGCTGCAGGAGACAGCTGAATGGGTGGGGTCAATGGGAAGGGGTGTGGCCAACTAGAAAGGGGAGGAGCTATGCTCAAAACCACAAAAACTAACTTTAATTAAATATACTGCCCTGGGTGCCAAACCATCATTATGAGAGTCCAATCAAGACAAAATGAAGTGCATAAGAATAAAAATATTTCAATGCATTGGCTGCATGACAGCTTACTTAATATCTAGATGGAAACAAAAAGGTTGTGAGGCATGAAAAAATAAATTACTTTTTAAATACATTACTGGAATGCCAGTCAAAATCAAGTATAAGAAAAACAAGCAGCACTCAATTCAAAACACTTCTCCTTGCACTGCAGTTCTAATTATAATTTATATTCAGCTTTATTAAAGTACCAAGTAACATGCTGAAAGTAGAAATCTCTGTGATGGCCCCACTTGTAAAAATGTTTCTTATCCAAAAAAGACCTGCTGCCTGACAACTATCTACTTGTTTCATGGGGAAAACATGATCAAAGTAAAAAATGAAAAGCAAACAAGAAACAAGCTCAAGATACATTGCTTAAATGATTAATGTACAGGTTATGGACCACACATGATTGGCATTCTGTTTACTTTACGGGTAAAGCCTGCAGAGATGACTGGAAGTCTCCAACAAGTGTAATGAGCTTCTTAAAATAATGTAATTCTATCCTTTATTACAAATACTGTCATATGCATTTCAATAACCAAGGCTTATACATTATCTAGTTATATAAGTATTCTCTGCATGACAACAACAGAAAGGCTTTCAATGTTGGCAGTTCTTTAACAGTATGCTTATTAAAGCTTACTTGCATCTAATAATCTCAGACAAGCTTACCCGATGGTCATTAAAGCACTGCTACTTAAACACAGAGCAACAGGCACTTTGAGTAGTAAGCATAAATCAACAGTACAAAAATATGACAAACAAGACCATTCTGCAAAATCAAGGATGGGGGGGGATACTCTGCACATTTACACTGCATAACTATTCCTTGCCTTGCTTTGATGCATCCAGTCACTACATGGGGGAGTGGAGTGCAACAAGTATGTCACAATTTGAAATGTCTCTGGCTGACTGCGATGACCCTGACACATTTGTCATACCACTCAACCTCAGAGCAAGAAATCTGGACAAAGCCATACATAGAAGTGTGTTAGAAAAATCTATACATGCTGCTTAGAAAATATATTTACAATGTATGCTGCTTAGAAAATATGTTTACAATGTATGCTGCTTGGGAAAATGTGTATTCAAACATTCAAACACATATAAGTTGTGTGGTCAAATATATAGAGAAATGTGTGCTTTAGTTAGGAATAAATGTACTTAAATCCATAATAGAGAACAAAGTTTATGTAATGCATTTAATTCTGTCTTACTAGAATAATAGTAGAAATAAACCTGCATATTATTGCTTGAAGCACAAGCTGCAGTGTAATCAGAAATTTGGCCTTGGCAGCGTGCAAGCACAGCCTGGCTCATGTCTTTCAAGTAAAGATTATTTTGCAAAGTTAGAAAATAATAAATCTGTTCGCATGTGTATCTTCTTCCTGCTTCCACCAGAAGAATAGTTTGTGCACTATCAGAGATAGTGCCCAGCTGGTGAACAAGAAAGACAAAGAGAGGCATTAAAGAAGACATACATCTATTGTATTCGAACTAATCAAAGAGCCTTGAATTGGCTACATCCTCAGGAGGTCATCGTGACTGACCAGGTGCTTGCAAGGCTGTAACATTCTCATGGGAAAAAGACTTTTTGAAAAACACAATCTCAGCACTTTTACTATGATGTAAAGACCCTGTCACTGACCACGCCAGTGAGGTGGGCAAAACTGATAATGACATATATAGAAATGGTGCCCTCTGTCAATAAAGTTAGACAAAATTCTGTACAAGTTTGTGTATGGTTTTTTGCCTCCTAATGTACATTAGAGTTTAAGATACTCGAGTTCTCCTGCATTATTGTTTGTTATTGATTGACATTGTTTTTGAATAACTCAATGATTTTTACAGTCTGACTCTAACAAATTTATTTAACATTTTGGTCCTAATCGTGCCGGAATTCCCTTGGTAAGCTGCAGGTCACAGAGTGCATGAGTGCTAATAAATCTGCAGGAGAAGCTGCAAAAGAATGGTTCTTCTTAAAGTGAAAAGACCTCCGACTGAATTGTTGTGTGTAAAGAGGCTGTCCACTTTCTGATCTGTGGCTGAAAAGCGGAAGACTGGGCCCCAAGGAAAACAATAAGAGCAGGAGGCTCAGGTAAGAAGAATTTCCCTCTTTGTCTTTGTTTTAGATCAGGGACCAGGTTACACTGTGCTATTGCTAAGGTTTGTGATAGCAGGGAGAGAGAGAGTCGAAGTATTGTATCTTGAGTCATAGATCAGGGAATAACAAAGCAAAGTAAACAGTCATTCTAGACACTACTGTGGATATGGGGAAATAAGATACCACGTGGTACAAGAGAAGGGTTACGTAACAGTCTTTTTAAGACATGGGAAATCAGTGCACTAAGAAATCACGAGATCCGCCCCTAACGGATAAATTAAAGCATATTCAATTGCAGTAAGCAGATAATGTGAGATATTTTTGCAAAATGTGTTAACAACTATAAATTTGATAGTAAACTAGATAAACTTTCACTAGTTAAACTCCTTAAACAAGCTTTAATCTGATGCAGGGCGTCAGGCAAAAGAAAAACAGCACCAACTAGGCATACCTCAAGCACATAGGTGGATTGAGGAAGCAAATTGTAAAAAGAAAAAAAACAGAAGCTTAAAAAATTCTGAAACATTTTTAGACAACAGAGTGAAAGGTCTAACAGACAGAATCTCTGAAAAATGAAAACTTAGAGCAGACTGGACTTGCATTAATTAATGCATACAATAGGGAAATGAGACAGTAGATGGATATTATGCTAGATCATTAAAATGCTTAAAACAACAATTAAAATATACATTTTTAAAAGGTTGCATTGCCTCTGTTAGTAGTTTTATTACAAGGCATATGATAAATCACTGAACAAGCAGGCTGCAAGCCTTACTTGAGTATGCTAGACGTACTGAAAGACACCTTAATAGTAAAAAGAAAAAAAGGGGCACAAGTCTTCACTGCTGAAGACGGAGCTGAAGTATTTGTATTACAGTCAGGTAAAAAGGGCATCTAGCTAGGGACTATAAACAAAATAAGAAAGCAATGACAGAAGAAAAAGGAGATGTGGACTGACTATATGATAGTGATAATAACCAAAAATCATCAGGAAAGGTTAATAAACAAAAAGAAAATGTGAATGTAGTAGAGGGAATAGAGGAAGTACAAACAGATGTAGAGAATAAAAATGAAAATAAAATTTTAGATTTAGCATTGTTGAGCCTGGAGCTCTACCTAGCAAATACAAAACCAGAAGTAACACTTCTGGTGGAGGGAAGAAAGGTCAAATTCCTGTGTGACTCAGGAGCGTCACGGACTTTGATACACCCTCCAAGTTACCAAAGCATTCTAAATCACCTGATTATATATTAGTAAAAGCAGCAAATGGACAGCTATACAGGGAACCACTTTCCCATAATATAGCAATAACTGACCCTGTTTCAGGTATGACTCAGAAAAGTAAAATTGTAGTTTCTGCAAAAATATCCAGTAAACTTACTGGGAAAAGACCTTGTGCAGATATTTGGCATAGCAGTAGTTCCTACCATGCAGGGTATGGAAGCACAAAGACAAATGAATGCTCTTGTGGTGTGATCAGAGGGTGAAGCCTATTATTGGTACAGCCAGGACCTAGTTATGATTGGTCCAGGGGCAGTAACCAAAGAACTGATAAACGTAGCTATCAGTAAGGTACCCTCCCTTGACACAGATCAGCAGCACTTGTTACATTGTACTCCATACTACTGTAGCACACCAGGACCTAATAAAAAATATAAGTAAAAATCCTGCTGACAAATTAATATTACAAACTTTATGCTGGGATACTGAGGGAAACAGTGTAGTAAGCTGTTCATTACCTCAGGAGTTCATGAGATTGTATAAGTCCAATAGACTGCCACATGTCAGCTTGACAAAAAACAAAAGTGTTAAATGGGCAGACTTAGAAAAAAAGGGTAACAAAATGGGAAAACAGACTGATTTAAAAATGTCAGGACAAGGAATATAAAAACAAAACTGAATTGGTTGACACAGACACATACAGCTGTACACTTGCAATCTAGTAAGGACAGCTGATTAGCATTTTTATTAAAAGAAAAAGAAAAGGCCTTGTGTAAAATTCCAACAACTCTGTGGTCAACAGGCAAGTTAAATGTAGGGCTTATTCAAGCAGCAGGACCAGTTACAATTACCCCAAAGTCAGCTTTTAGACCACAGAAAAAAACAATACATTTTGGGAAAGAATGCAAAAGTAAAAATTAAGCCTATAATAAGCAGCATTACTCAAAAAAGGAGTACTGGTAGAAACTCCTGATTCACCATGTGATACACCCTATTTCCTGTTAAACAAAAGCAAACGGGGAATGGCAGATGGTACAAGATTTATAAGCTGTGAATAATGCAGTAATACCTAAAGCACCCACGGTGCCAGACCCACATACCTTGTTAAATGATTTAAAGCCACAACAGAAGTATTTTACTGTGGTAGATATAAGCAATGCTTTCTTTTCAATACCTATACATCCTGATAGTCAATATTGGTTTGCATTTACATTTCAGGGTAAAAGGTATACATATACTGACTACCACAGGGATATTGTGAGAGCCCAATAATATTTGCACAAAAAATGGCTAGCAACCTGGCAGGGTCTACCCCACCAGAAAGTAGTCAAATTTTACTTTATGTAAATGACATCTTGCTAACAGCACCCAGCAGCAGTGCAGGGTGAATACAGTAGCATTGTTAAAATTTTTAGTAATACAAGGACACAAAGTAAACAAAAGTAAGTTACAACTTTGGGAAAAAAAACACAGGTTAAATACCTGGGATATGTGATATTCAATAAAGATAAAATACTAGATAAGGGGAAAGAAAAAAGGGAAAAAACAGCAATTTTGCAAGCACCCAAACCAACAACTAAAAAAGAAATGATGTCTTTTCTTAGGTACAACTAATTTTTGTTGGAACTGGGTACCAAATTATTTTACAATGGAAAACAAAAGCAGAAATGGCTTTCTGCAGGTTGAAGCAGTTAATAGCTTCTTCATTAGTTTTAAGACTTCTAAGTTATCACAAACGGTTTTTTTAGACCATAGATTGTAAGCAATGGTACATGACATCAGTATTAAAGCAACAACATGGGGATAAGCAATGCCCCATAGCTTACTATTCATCACAGTTAGACCCAGTGGTGCAATCTTTGCCTCACTGTGTACAAGCAGTAGTTGCAGCAGCAATGGCAGTACAGGCTTCAGCCTCAGTGGTGTTATTCCACCCTCTCACATTGAGAATGCCTCATGCAGTTGCAATAATTCTGCCACAAGGAAAAGTTGCATACCTTTCTCCTGCTAGACATCTTTCATGTATGACCATACTGCTGAGTCAACCTCATATAAACAGTTAGCTTTACCTAGACAAGATCTTACAGATATGCCCTTGGATAATGCTGAGGTGACATATTACGTGAATGGCTCATGCAGAAGGGGTCCTACAGGGAAAAATCTGGTGGGGTATGCAGTAGTTACAGACACTAAAATTTAGAAGCACAAACTTTGCCACACAACTTGTATGCTCAAGCAGCAGAACTGGTAATTTTGACAGGAGCATGTATTTTAGTAAAAGGCAAAAAAAGTAAACATATATACTGATAATCAGTATGCTTTTTCTACAGTGCATGTGTTTGCACAATAATAAAGAAAATAGAGGGATGATTACATCCAGTGAAAAACCTATTAATCATGCAATTTATTTTGGAGCTATTAGAATCTATTCAGTTGCCTACCAAAGTAGCTATTTGTAAATGTGTAGCTCATACAAAACAATAGGATAAGATTTCAAAAGGTAATGCACGAGCTGATGCAGCTGCAAAGCAAGCAGCCTCAGACTCAGAAACTTTATTTTTTTTAATGAAAAATTACAGCCCTTTGAGATTTTAGATTTAGACATGTTAAAAACAATGCAAATGCTTACTACAAAAGCAGAAAAACAAAACTGGGTAAAACAAGGTGCAATTTTTGAAAATGGACTGTACATTTCCAAAGGGAAAAAAAAAAAACAACAATATTACCGTCTAATTTATTTAGATATGCAGCTTTGTTGAGCCATGGGCAGAGCCATGTCTCAACAGGGGGGATGGTACAGTTAGTAAATAAAATATTCCAAACATATGGATACATAAATTATACAATAAAATTTTGTGCATCTTGTCATACTTGTAACAAGCACCATGCACAAGGAGCATTTAAAACAAGCAAGGAGTTTCCCTACACCACCATATCCATTCCATACTATTTGTATGGACTTCATAGAGTTGAATAAATGTGAAGGAAAGAAATACTGTTTAGTGATCATAGATATGTTTTCAAAATGGGTAGAAGCTTTTCCAACCAGGAACTGAATGCAGCAACAGTGGCAAAGGCCCTAGTAAAGGAAATAATTCCTAGATTTGGCATACCGGAAAGAATCTATAGTGGCAATGGGACATATTTTGTCAATCAGACAATTCAACAACTTGGGAGATTTTTGGGTTTTCCTTAAGGAATCACTGTGCTTACCACCCACAGTCAGCAGGACTGGTGGAGAGGTACAATGGGATTTTAAAAACAAGTTAAGAAAGTTAATGAGTGAGACTCAGAAGAATTGGATTTGCTGTTTACCTCTAGCATTGCTGAGCATGAAAACAGTAACAAATGTAAAGGGTTTGATCCCCTTTAAAGTAGTATTTGGAAGGGCATATTATGTGCCTCAGTAAAAGCCCTCATGCCTGCAGAGCTGGAGGCTGACGGTTCACTAGCTAATTATATAAAGAAACTGTTATAAATAAATCTGTTTTGCAGTTTAACTCTTTTTCAGACAAAAGAACTTTCAGCTGAATAAAAACTTTGTGACTGATACACAAGGGCAAAATGGCCAAGAGTAAAGAAAACAAAAAAGCAGAGCAACCCAAGAACTATAGCATAATTATTTTAACTGTGCATTTGTTAACTATAAGTGTGACAATTTTTCTCTTATTGTGGTTTTTCCTGCACTCAACCACACAAGTGAAAGTGAAAAGACGTGATGAACTGTTTATAGACTGGCATCCAAACTTTAACACGTACCTGGCCATGAAGCAAGTGTATACAGAAACTATGCACATTTCAAATTGCTGAGTTTGTACAGCTATACCAACAACATATAATAGACTTTAAGGTCCTCTGTCCCTCTGGGGATAAAATGAGACTTTGGAAAGTTTTTTATACAGAAACTGTGAGATCACAGGACAAAATTGCTTTATTTATACCTGTTCACACAAAAAGGAGTTGTATGTCTCTAAAAAGTAATACCCTCCAGGTGGGCTGGAGTAATGGTAATATAACAATGTCTTATAAATGTTACATTAAAGTCAAAAGTGGGGTACTGTTTGTAATACTAACCATGATTCATATCTGAGTTCAATGAAAACTACATTAAATGCAGTATGTGACAATCCAGTCTTAACTAAGCAATTGTCTATTAAGAAAGGAAAATGTTTCATGCAGGGATAACACGTATCAGTACCAAAGTAATGATTTTATTTGTGGGAAAAAGGCATATAAATGGTTACCTGAGAATTGGTCCGGCAGTTGTTTTTTGGGTTATCTGGTTTTAGCAATAAGACATACTGCAGAATTACCTTTGGGTAAAATACGAAACGTAAGGAAAACAGCTCGAGAATCTGAAGGTCCAGTGAAAAAAAAAAAAACCTGTGAATCCAGTTGGTAAAATCGAAGCTGGTTGAAAAGGCCATAATTCAGTGAAAGACAAAAGTAAATTGACTCATATGAACTTGGGCAACAGTGTTATATCCAGGGCAGGAATACCACCAGCCTATGGAGCAGTCAAATCGATCTGGGAGCTGAGGAAGCTGTCAAAAAGTCATGAGCAATGCAACTTTTTCCACCCTAGAATTGGTGACTAATGAACTGAATGCAATAAAAACTGTTGTGCTACAAAATCGAATGGCTCTTTACTTCACCCTAGCGGCAAGAGGTGGTACACGAAGAAAAATGCTGTCGTACATTCCAGACAACCAACATGAAATCAATGACCACCTAGAGGTAATTCAGCAAGTATCAGCAATGACTAAACCAGGCCCAAACCCACTGACGGACTTTTTCCAGAATCTGTTTGGGTGCTTGGTGGGGTTCCATCCTATTAAACATTTAATTGCTATTTGTGTGGGTATACTCCTAATAGGAACATGTGTTTACTGTGAAATTCCCTGCATGAAAAGATTAATCAAAAATTTGTTGATATATCTGCTACTGAAACTTTTACCAAAGTGTTGAAATTAAAAGATTAATTTCAAATGATGCTTTTCTGAAATATAAAACCAATGACTAACTTAACTGAAAGTCCTTGAAAGGAAAAGGCTGAGGAATGAAATAATATTGTTTATGTTTCAAATAGAATAAAATGCATTAACAGGAGGGAGAATGTTAGAAAAATCTATACATGCTGCTTAGAAAATATATTTACAATGTATGCTGCTTAGAAAATATGTTTACAATGTATGCTGCTTGGGAAAATGTGTATTCAAACATTCAAACACATATAAGTTGTGTGGTCAAATATATAGAGAAATGTGTGCTTTAGTTAGGAATAAATGTACTTAAATCCATAATAGAGAACAAAGTTTATGTAATGCATTTAATTCTGTCTTACTAGAATAATAGTAGAAATAAACCTGCATATTATTGCTTGAAGCACAAGCTGCAGTGTAATCAGAAATTTGGCCTTGGCAGCGTGCAAGCACAGCCTGGCTCATGTCTTTCAAGTAAAGATTATTTTGCAAAGTTAGAAAATAATAAATCTGTTCGCATGTGTATCTTCTTCCTGCTTCCACCAGAAGAATAGCCTTGTGCGCACTATCAGAGATAGTGCACAGCTGGTGAACAAGAAAGACAAAGAGAGGCATTAAAGAAGACATACATCTATTGTATTCGAACTAATCAAAGAGCCTTGAATTGGCTACATCCTCAGGAGGTCATCGTGACTGACCAGGTGCTTGCAAGGCTGTAACATTCTCATGGGAAAAAGACTTTTTGAAAAACACAATCTCAGCACTTTTACTATGATGTAAAGACCCTGTCACTGACCACGCCAGTGAGGTGGGCAAAACTGATAATGACATATATAAAAATGGTGCCCTCTGTCAATAAAGTTAGACAAAATTCTGTACAAGTTTGTGTATGGTTTTTTGCCTCCTAATGTACATTAGAGTTTAAGATACTCGAGTTCTCCTGCATTATTGTTTGTTATTGATTGACATTGTTTTTGAATAACTCAATGATTTTTACAGTCTGACTCTAACAAATTTATTTAACAAAGTGGGACAAAGCCCCAAAAATATTTTAAATATTGCTCTTATAAACTTAGAAAGATAATAGAAAAGGTCTTGCATTAGTATGAATTTTCTGAAGGGTATGACATCTGAAACTCAAACGTCTGCCATTATTTTCTAACTTCAGTCTTTAATGATTTGTCACTAATTTGCCAAAAAAAACAATTTTATGAAAAATGGACCAAAAATGTGATGCAAAAATATAAAATAGCCACACAATACAGCTGGGAACCTGTCAAAAAAGGGACACTTTAATATTAGCACTGCTAACTTGAGCAGCTGACAAAATAAAAGAGTCTACATACATTTCTGAAATAAAAGTAATCTATAACACTGATTATTACAGTTATTTCTTAATTGTAAACCCGCCATGTTTTCTTCCAAAATTGCTATTTTGCAGAGGGATTATTAGGGGAAGAGCAACATTTTGAGCCAAAATCAGGGACAGTTGAGAGGTTTGGCTATGCCTAATTCTATAAAGCAATTTATTTGCATGTACCTCTCAAACTGTTAATACAATAAATCTGGACAAGGCCAAATATATTGGGGGAACATATAAACAGTACTAAAATTGCTCTTGTATAAACTGAGACAGTTGATAGAATAACAGGTCTTACTTTAGCATGCATTTTTCTTAAGGATATGAAGTCTGAAACTCAGTGTGTCATTATTTAGTGACTTAATTCCTAAATGATTTGCCAGAAAACCACAAATTTTATGAGGAACAAACCAAAAATAAGAAGCAAAAATCTATTCATTCTTTGAAAATCTGGACAGTTGGGAGGTATAGTTCAGCTGGGGTTGTCTGAGTTTGCCGCCCTTCCCCCTCACAACATGGTTGAATGGAGCCTCCCCCCTGCAGCCATTCCAATGATCCATTACTTGGCTATTTCACTCCATTTACCATAAACACTAATGTGCATACTGCTTTACTTCTACGATGATTTGGACTTCATTTGAAAGTTTTATTTTGCATTTTACAGCACAAACACTAAGACATCCGCTAAACAAAGCAATGCAGTCTCACAATAAAAACAGACTTAGCATTAAAACTTATCTGCCCTTGAAACTCACATTCATTGAAACAGCATTGAAACCCACATTCAAAGAAAATACATTTTGCCAGTGGCAGATAAAGATTAATTCTGGGCTGTTTTCAAATCATAGGTACCTTACATATGAAACATACACGTGCTCTTTGATACACCTTCCTGATTGTACTAAATTATATTCCTTGTACAATACAGTACAGTTGTTAGAGGGAGTTTTAAATTTATTAAACAATGAAACAAAACGCATGCACCAATAAATGACAAAACTGCCCAATTCAGAACATTTTTCCAGTAAACAATGAAACAAAATGCATGCACCCATAATGACAAAACTGCCCACTTCAGAACATTTCCATCATAAAAGTCTACTCAAACATCTACAGTCCATCATTATCAGTAAATATGCACAATTCTACAGTCCACCATTATCAGTAAATATGCACAATCTCTGAAGAAGTAAAAGTCATCTAAATAATACCACATTAAAGAAATCTGTAACTAATTAAGAGGTTGCTGCTAGCAAACACTTTTATATTTCATGGTTTCATTGAAAAATAAAGTGTCTGTTGCCCCTGAGGAATACATTGCCTATATTACATTAAAAAAAATGATAAGCTAGTAATATTGCAATAGGAAATGGATGGCAAACTGATAACAGGCTCATAGTCAGTATCTTCGCCAAGGAAGACTTTCTCAGCATGGCAGCATCAACCCCTTGTGGGAGTAGAACCCACAGCCTTCTGCATCAAAAGCAAGTACACAACCTGTTGTGCTATTAACAATACAAGCAGGTTTAGCATAAGCAGCACTAAACTTCTCTTCCCCTGCAGTTCTCAGCTCCTTGTAAAATCTACTCAATACTCAACTGCATCTCAACTTCGCAGCACAAGAAATCTGGAAAAAGCCTAAATTTATTGGGGGGGGGGCAAAAGCCCAAAAACCAGGGACACATTAAACATTGCTTGTATAATCTTGGAAAGTTGCTAGAATAAAATGCTGTGTTACCACCATACATTTTACTGCCAAGGTCCCTGGGCAAATCAGTCAGAGCAATATACCACTACACCAAATCAGCTGCTTTGTGAAAGAAAAATGCTGTGTTACCACCATACATTTTCCATGAAGCCCATCCAAAATCCCCCACGAGAGCTTAAAACTTACCTCACCTCTCTCCTGATTGGTCCTGTCTGCTGATGAAGCAGTCTGGAGCTCCTCTGTTTTGTACGGTCGTCACTGCACAGATTCCTGGGCATCTGCAGGGCAGTAATGCCTTCCCTGTATCCTTACTGCTGACTCAGTCTGACTTCACACAGATTCCTGGACATCTGTGGGGCAGTCTGAGTGCGTCTGTGCAGAGGTAGTTCTGGGACTTGTGAAAAAAAAAATGTTGTTTTCTTTTTTCTTTAATTTTATGTTTCACGGTTTGTTTTTCTTTTTGTTTGTATGTGGGAGGGCTGCAGTCCTGCAGTCCTATAGCACGAGCCACCCCTGAGTGCAATACACAGCAATGCACTGAATTAAGTGTAAATCTTGTTACTATATGGAGATGGAAGATTTAGCAAACTTCTTGGATAACAAATTTAGCTCCAAATTTACCATCTCTCCCTGACAGATGCCCTCAGAAAATACCCACATCCATAACTCACCCAACTATCACTAGTAAACAGGTGCCAAAGGTGTACTCTAGTGCCAAGAGCATTGAATCACTAATCTCTGCTAGTGTCCTAAGATGTTTTCTCAATAGCATGAAGCATGAACTATCTGGACCACTAGAGACACTACTTAACCACAGCCTCCAAACAAGCTTCATGCCAAATGAATCAAGGAGTATACTAGTTATCTCACTGAACAAGAGCAGACCATTCATGGCCCCAGGGATTTATCACCCCATAACCCTGACTAGCCTAATATGCAAAGCTACAGAGAGAACAATCATGGATATCCTAAAGGATGAAATGGGTAACCCCAGAAACAGTAAACAGATGCCTGGTGTCAAAGCCATGGCCTAAAGCTCAATGCCAAAAAGTGCATTGTCATCCCCTTTGGTAAAAACTCTGTACCCATGAGCTACCACATAGGTGGTAGTCTACTTAACACTGAAAGTGTGATAAGAGACCTTGGGACACAGGTGGACAGTAGTCGCTCCTTTGATAATCACATAGCCACAGTAGTCAGGAAATCCTTCTATGTGACTCACCTCATCACAAAAGGTTTCTCATCCAGGAAAAAAGAGGTCATTGTTCCCCTCTACTCGTCACTCATTAGACCCATTATAGAGTATAGCACTGCATTTGGTATGTACCGCACAAGACATCTACAACAACTGGAAAGGCTAGAGAAATACCTCACAAAGAGGATTACCAGCCACAAACAGATGCCCTACGCAGAGCATATCAAAAAACTCCAGCTTTACTCCATCGCATATCGCCTTCTCAGAGGCGATCTCTGCCTAACATACAAAGCTATGTCAAACCCAGAGCTGTTGGACATGCTCCACTTAAAGAAATCCCAATCCCTTCAAATTACACACTCTAGGGAATTAAACCTTGTCACCACAATAAACAGAACATGCTGGACAGATAGATTCCTGTCCCAGAGACTTCCCATACTCTGGAACAAACTACCTATCTATATCAAACAAAGCTCCACATTTGCAGTCTTCAAAAAAATCTTGATGACTGGATGGGAAATAGGAAATTCACCCCATGGATCACCTCTGGGGCTCTGCTCGACAGGAGCACATGAAAATAATTTTCTTGGGTGGAGAAAGCCAGGGTACCGTTTTGGCTAGGCTTATATAGTCCCTAGGGCCAATAGCCTAGTACCTAGCTATGAACCTATGAATGATACAATGCCATCTTCGATATGTACCTAATTAGGCATTGCAACAATGGCAGCATCCTTAGAGATTTCTCATGAATTAACACATAGTGTGAGAAACAAGTCCTTTATGGATTGCCTCAAAGCCTTGTCCTTATAGTCAGCCTCCTACAGGCAACTGAGATGCAACCTATGTCTGGCTTACAAAGTATCCTCAGATATACCCCTAATAGACCTATTGCACATCCATAAAACTAATAGCATTAGAAACACCTGATCCAGGCACTTAAACCTTGCCTGCAACATAAATAAGACATGTGGGCGGGACAGATATGTGCCTCAGAAGCTCTGTCTTCTTTGGAACAGGCCTCCTATCTATGTGAAGCAAAGTTCATCCCTGCACTTATTATTGCAAAATTTGGAAAAGTGGATGGGGAACCATAAATATACCCCTGGTCTGGCACCTATGTCTCTGTGACAGAGATGAAGCTTGTAAATGCCTAACCATCAATGCCCAAGTAAAAATACCCCCAAAAAACCCTTGGAAATCAATACTTATCACATTTTATTGGGAAGCATGGTTAGGTTTAAAAAGACCTCATGGGTTGATAGCCTAGTATTCTACTATGATACTTTGATATGCTGACAGAATACTGCTTCTACCAATCAGAATTAGTGCATCGAGCAATCCATTTATTATCAAATTATATACATCACCCAGTACTTCACATTTATAGCGAAAGAGATTGTTTCATTTATGAATTGCTCAGAGCCATGTCTGTAAGGTTAAAAAGATTATAATTGTGCACTGTAGACAGAGATATTTTATACAAACTTTCTATGCCCATGAGACAATATTCTCTTGGTTACATGCTCACTGTTTGTATTTTAAGGAGGATGAATATATCAGATAACTCTCTACAAAGCTGTTTCTATTACCTCACTTCTAATAAAGGAACTAAATCTCTACTTTCCATCTTCTTTTAAAGATGTATTAGACTAACTAGGTACTTTTTCTGTACTGTCATATTGTATACTTTTCTAAGTAATAGAGAGTCTCCTTACTGTACCTCATATTTGTACTCAAATGTTCTTAATTCTAACAGAAGGTTTAAAGTAGATGTTATTAGATATTATTTGTATATGTTGATATATTCTGATAAAGTTTTGTTTTAGTCTTACTATAGTAGTACTGTAGAGGAGCTTTTCTCCCCGGGCCTCCACTGAAAATGGACATGTATCCAGTTGGACTAGCCCGGTTAACAAATGTAAAATAAATAAATAAATAAATAAAAGTAACATACTTTATTAAGTATATATTAGTTGCAAAAGAATACTCAAACTATTTTGGCAATAATCTGTAACTTGAACTGTAAATGATTCTGCAAGCTCTCCTTCTTATAATAAACATAATATACACATATATATATATATATATATATATATATATACACACACACACACACACACACACACACACACACACACACACACACACACACACATTCATGTATATATATATATATATATATAGATATCTATGGTTCCCCTTGAAATAATCATAGAACCAAAACATCGACTCACTTAACAGTGAGACAACAACAATGAAACATTCAAAACAGCGAACTCCCGGAATGGCAAATTTTGCCTCCAGGAAGCAAACCAGTTGGCCAGCACTGATGACCTTTGCTGTTTTCTCAACTGTAGTGCGATCCCAGAGTTGGAATATTTAGTTAGGGGGATATGTGGGGCACAGCCCCCACATGGGGGTATGTGGGTGGAAAAGTCCCCCACTTTGGTGGGTTTTATTTGTGTAGTTATTTATTTATTTATTTTTGTCAGTGGTGGCCAAGTGGGTAGTTTGCCGGAGGCAAAATTCAACTTTCTCAGAGTTTGCTGTTTTGAATGCTTCGTTGTTGTTGTTGTCTCACTGTCAAGCATGTCAACATTTTCATTCTTTGATTATTTAAAGTAGAACCATATTTATACACACATACATATATACAGCTTTTGGTATATCATTTAGAAATCTCTGAAGTAAAGTCTTCTGGTGTATAGATGGAGTACGGCTGTCTGCATGTTAGACATGGCTCTTGGTTGCACAAACTCATCATTCTCTTTCGGCTTTTCCCGTTAGGGGTCGCCACAGCGGATCATCTCTTTCCATTTCTTCCTATCCTCTGCATCTTGCCCTGTCACACCAACCGCCTGCATGTCCTCTCTCACCACGTCCATAAACCTTATCTTAGGCCTTCCTCTATTCCTCTTACCTGGCAGCTCCATCCTTAGCATCTTTTTCCCAATATACCCATCATCCCTCCTCAGCACATGTCCAAACCAACGCAATCTTGTCTCTCTTGCTTTGTCTCCAAACTGTCCAACATGAGCTGACCCTCTAATATACTGATTCCTAATCCTATCCATCCTAGTCACACCGAGTGCAAATCTTAACATCTTTAACTCTGCCACATCCAGCTCTGACTCCTGCCTTTTTGTCAATGCCACTGTCTCTAACCCATATAACATAGCTGGTCTCACTACCCTCTTGTAGACCTTCCCTTTCACTCTTACTGGTACCCGTCTGTCACAAATCACTCCTGACACTCTTCTCCACCCATTCCACCCTGCTTGTACTCTCTTCTTCACCTCTCTTCCACATTCACCATTACTCTGAACTGTTGATCCCAAGTACTTAAACTTGTCCACCTTTACCAACTCTACTCCCTGCATCCTCACCATTTCTCTACCCTCCCTCTCATTTACACACATATATTCTATCTTAGCCCTGCTGACCTTCAATCCTCTGCTCTCTAGAGCATATCTCCACCTCTCCAGAGTCTCCTCAACCTGATTCCTACTCTCACTACAGATCACAATGTCATCTGCAAACATCATAGTCCATGGGGCCTCCTGTCTGATCTCATCTGTCAACCTGTCCATCACCACTGCCAATAAGAAAGAACTCAGAGCTGATCCTTGATGTAATCCCACCTCCACCTTAAACGTATCTGTCACTCCCACTGCAGTCCTCACCACTGTCACACTACCCTCATACATATCCTGCACCACTCTTATGTACTTCTCTGCCACTCCCGAATTCCTCATACAATACCACAACTCTTCTCTAGGCACCCTGTCATATGCTTTCTCCAAGTCTACAAAGACACAATGCAACTCCTTCTGACCTTCTCTGTATTTCTCCAACAACACTCTCAGAGCAAACATTGCATCTGTAGTGCTCTTTCCTGGCATGAAACCATACTGCTGATCACTAATCATCACCTCCCTTCTTAACCTTGCTTCCACTACACTTTCCCATAACTTCAAGCTGTGACTAATCAGTTTTATCCCTCTGTAGTTAGTGCAGCTCTGCACATCACCCTTATTCTTAAAGATAGGTACCAAAACACTTTTTCTCCACTCCTCAGGCATCCTCTGACTTTCCAAAATTTCATTAAACAATCTAGTTAGAAATTCCAATGCCATTTCTCCTAAGCACCTCCATGCTTCCATTGGTATATCATCTGGGCCAACAGCCTTTCCATTCTTCATCCTCTTCATAGCTGCCCTTACTTCCTCCTTGCTAATCTGTTTCACTTCCTGATTCACTATCCCCACATCATCCAACCTTCTCTCTCTCTCATTCTCTTCATTCATCAGCCTCTCAAAATACTCTTTCCATCTACTCAACACACTCTCCTCTCTTGTGAGTACCTTTACCTCACTGTCCTTTATCACCCTTACTTGCTGCACATCTTTCCCAGCTCTGTCCCTCTGTCAGGCTAATCGGTACAGGTCCTTTTCTCCCTCTTTAGTGTTTAGAGTCGCTCTTGGTTGCACAAACTGATGTTTATTTATTCATTTTTATTCATGCATTTGTTGACTGGGGTAGAACACTGATACAAGTTTACTATATTCAGGTCCAGCCCCGGGTATACAACTAGGTAAAAAAGATGCATATTCATGATACATATTCATTTACATTATTTTGTATATATATATATATATATATATATATATATATATATATATACATATATATATGTGTGTGTGTGTATGCATGTGTATATATTTATATATGTGTGTATGTGTGTATATATATATATATATATATATATATATATATATATATATACATACATATTTTATATATATATATATATATATATATATATATATATATATATACACATACACACACATATGTATAGTTTTTTTTTTTTTGTTTGTTTTTTTTTTTTAGATCTGTTCTTTTGCTAGAGTCAGACTTATTAAAAGAACAATTAATTATCACATAACTAAATATTTTCCTCCTGGTGTGCCCCACTGCAAAACTTGCCACTTTATTATTTGGTTTACATAGTCTGGACTTCCAGTGTCTAAAAAAATAATTTATTAAAAATGTAAGTATTACCGTATGACCAGTTTTCTGTGGGAAAGGTGACAAAAGTTCTTCCTTGATAATAGCTTACACATTTCAATTGTTTTAGTAAGAAGCATTCATTCTGGAACTAATTTTTTAGACATCTCATAAAATAATTATAATTACTGTAAAATATTTTCTTACACCCAGAAGGTTCATTCTCAAAGTTCTACCAGACACAAAGCTAAATATAGTTATGTATAAC
Organism: Protopterus annectens; assembly: GCF_019279795.1. NCBI lineage: Eukaryota > Metazoa > Chordata > Ceratodontiformes > Protopteridae > Protopterus > Protopterus annectens. Next base: position 540,460,124 of record NC_056737.1, read on the forward strand.
TTTTTGAAGCTAAGTAATTTGTAAACTGCAGACTGACCTTGTGGATTGCAGTAGAAAAGTAATGTAAAAGAAAGCCATAATTTCCAGAAATACTCTACTAATCTGACGTCAGTGTCTCATTTCTTTGCAGAAAATAAACTATATATTTAAATAGTTACTCTTCTTATTTATGAATATAAGTTTTCAAAGTATGACAGCCAAGTTAAAAGAGAAATGGGGAAAAGTTCACTGTCTTAACAGTGCTGTGATTATACTATGTCATAGCAGTTTCATATTAACATTAAGGAACAACACGTTCCAAATATTTACGTTCAGTTGCCTATCAAGGGCCATGATCAGGCAAGTCACAGATGCAATCAGGTCATTCGACCACAAGTACCACTATGACTCAGTCATAGTCAAAGATGGCATGAATGACCTGAGATGTTTCTCCCTGGACAATATGAAGAGAGACATTATGGATCTTTCAGACAACTTGTTGCAGGTTCATATGAACCTAGCACTGAGCAGCATTCAACCTTCATCAAGGATGATGCCGCAAAATGAACCCAGGAGGTTTGACTTTAACAACTAGCTTAGCTTTGGATGCCATTCAAAAGAAAGACAGTGTTTGTCAATGTGGGAGGATGTGTTCAACAGACCACATTGCTTTGCTAAGGATGGCCTGCACCTGTTCCCACTAGACTTCTGAATGTTAGTTGAAATTATTGCCAACCCACAAAAGTGCCATCTGTAAGTAATGCCAAACTGACATTGGTTTAAATTCAAGGAAAGCAGCTCAGCAGTGCAAAGCTATAATGCCTTCCACACATTTAGACTAGCTACTACACAGGCAGGGACTAAAGATGGAGGTACCTTGATCTACATCAAAAGCAAACAAACAAACTTCAAGACTGAGCTTCTCCATGCCCAAATTACCATATTTAAAGTCTATATCATATCCTTGCAAGCTATAGTTCATCATCTATGGCCCATGAAAAACATAGCTTATCCATAGACCTACTGGAGACACCATTCAACCCAATACCATATTCATGTGCGATTTTTAACTACCCCTTATAAACTGGGAATCCTACACAACCCCAAATTTACAGACCCAGAGATCTCTAGACTTTGTTAACACAAATATCCTGGACCAGATATTCCATATGCTGGAGAGACAGACATGTATCTCAGAGATTACTCTTTCTCTGGAACAGGATATTATCCATGTGAAGCAGAACTTCTCTCTAACCTAATTCAAGGGTAACCTGGACAACTGGATGAGGAACATGAAATTCATCCCTGGTTTGGCACATATGTCTCCAATGGACACAGTCTGTAAATGGATCATCTCCAAGGCCCCCTGCTTGTAAATATTTCATCCTCCAACCTCCTGCTTACACTTATCAAAGGTAGTAGAACTTGCCAGAGATGTGGGATGCATGGCTAGGCTTAAAAAGGCTCAAGTGGTCATTGGCCTAGCATAAACCTATGATCTGGAGTTACTATTTAAATATAGCCTCCAGTCAGACTTTGCGCCATGAGAATAAAGGACTGTAACCATCATCACTCTGCACAAGGATGGTCCCTCAATGGACCAAGGGAACTACAGACCGATCAGTCTGAGTAGTCTCTTATGCAAAGCTATGGAAGGAATTATCATGGAAATGAACAATGATGACATAGAAAACCTTCAGACAGCAACTCCAGTCCAGTTTGGCTTTGTTAAGGGCAGATCATTCCTACTCAGCCTAGTGGACTTCTCTGGAAAGGTTACCAAGGCAATTGATGACAGCAACATGGTGAATGCTGTCTACCTCGACATGGCTAATTTGATACCATACCCCCACTCAGGCATTATAAACAAACTCACAGAATTAGGCATAAACTCTTATGTTACTTGCTGGATAGCCAACGGTTTCTCAGGAAGTTAATATAAGGGAGCTCACCTCCACAAAAAAGGCCAGTCACTAGTGGAGTCACATTGATCTCTGTGTTGGGTGAAATACTTTTTGACATATTTTCAGAAGTCAAAGCCACTGTCAAGGGCCTTTGTCTCACCAAGTTTGCAGATGACTGCAAACTAGGAGCAGACATAGAATCCCCAAGACACTAACATCCTACATGAAGGACTAAGACAGACAAATAGGTGATGCCAAAGCCATGGCTTAAAACTCAGTGTCAAGAAATGTATAATAATACCTTTTGGAAAGTCTGTCACCCTAGGAAACAACCTTATTGACAACACAGTCCTAAGAGCAGACTAAGTAGTCATGGATTTGGGGACATATGTACCTGGCTTTAAACCAATGCATGTAAGGTAGTAAGGAAACCATTCTGTGTTGTTTAACATATAAATAAGAGAATGGCATCTAGATCCAAGGAGGTCATCATTGCTCTGTACTTGGCTCTCAGAAGACCTACCAATGAGTGCAGTGCCCACTTTGTTATGGACCTGACCTAGCACATGCAGCAACTGGAATGTCCATAGAGATTCTTCACAAAAATAATGCAAGGCATTAACAACATGTCCTGTGCAGATCACCTGAAATCACTATCATATACCCTGCATCCAACAAATTGTTGACAGGTAGTCTGTGCCTGGCATATAAGGCATCCTATGAGTCTCCTCTGATGGCCCTTTTGCATCTCGTATAAACCAATTGCATCAGGGAAGGTTGGCATAACAGTTAAGGTGTTTACCTAACAGACACAAGATTTAGGGTTTGATTCACACATGGGGTAATTGGCTAGGCTTAAAATATCTTATAAGGGCAGTTAGCCTAGTAGTAATCTATGAACCTAAGTAGTAATTGATCTATTAAATCTTGCTTGTAACATAAATAGGACATGTCAGAGGACAGGCATGTCTAAGAAAACAAGCTTCCCATCCATTTGAAGCAGACTCTTTCCCTAACCCTATTCAAGCATAATCTGTAATCATGGATGGGAAATCAGAAATTCACCCTTGATCTTGCAACTATGTCTCTAATGGAAAGAGGCAGCCTGTAAATCATGTCCTAACTTATATATACCCCTTAAAATATTTTCTAAGGCACAAAACCTGCAACATGCACTTAGGTTGCATGGCTAGGCTTGTAAAGAACACAGTGGTCATTAGCCTACTATATAACTATGAATCTATAGTGTATCATTTGCTAACAAATACAGATCTTGGAGTGACAATTTAGACAGAAGGTGAAAGGGTGCCTACAACACTATAATCTCTCCTGCATTTTTGCCTAGCCCTACTGAAGTTATATCAAAAGAATTCACTATGTGGGTAACTAATGTGGTAGAATACAATGTCACTGAGCAGGACACACTGCAAAACTTAAAGGGGAAGTTAAACTTCTCACAGATTATGATCAAAATACAGATACATCTTTGTTACACAACTGAGCATATATGCTTGAACTGACACACACACATGTTTTGAACCCTCTACGAAGGCATGTGATGATAAATTTGTATCGTTCAGTAAATAATTTAGTCACTAATTCTGTCTGGGAGTGTATAGTTTTACTAATTTTTATCCTATTCCTCAACTTCAGGTACTATGAGTGCACCACTCATCTGTTTCCATGAAGGGCTAAGTCTTCGGAAATATTTTGCACGAATGTATATAGCGAGTTAGGAATATGTGAGTTTGCCATATGCATTCTACTACTAGAAAGTTAGGAGATGAAGGTACATGCTTCCAGATTGCTGTACTTTTTCCTGTGTCCCTTTTCACTTGTCTATATTCACTGGACAATGAGTAATGGCTCTGTTGTGGTCTTGATCATGTGATCCCTTCATGTTTTCCACCAGAAGAAGGTGCCAGGATCTTAGTGCATTCCATCATTAAATTGCAGCCTGGTGTGTAACTCTGTTGTATGCAGGGTGCATGTGGTCCAGATAACAAGCAGTGTGGAAAATATATTTTTATCTTTTTGTCCATCTATTCATTTATAAGGTTTGCACTGTAAAGGAGATTAGTGTGAACATGAATGGTGTTCATCACACCATTATTATGAAAATAAGTGATGTTAAATATGTTTACATTATCTAAATGTTATATAAATGAAGAACTACAACAAAAATATTAGAGTCAGATGGTAAGCAATGGCAGCAAAAGCAGGAATACATGTATGATAAAAGCTAGGCATTGAAAATAGCCCAAAAATGTTCATAACCTGTCTCTAAGTGATTGGTAAGGCCCAGTTTTGTACAGCTTCTTTTTTTATTTGGTTTTACTGTCACTCATGCTATAACTTTCTCCCAACAGCAGAGTTCTGAAGTTCCTAACTTGCACTTAGCTAAGGAAGACATCAAGTTGTGTTGATAGTGGGTGTCTAAATCAGTTTGCAATTTAGGAAGATGGTTTTCCTAATCTTCAGAAAATATAGCAACATCAGCCAGGTCGGCTGCTACTTATTTATTGTAGGGTCTAAGAATTTTGTTTATTAGCCTCTGGAATTTTCCAGGTGCTCCATGGAGACCAAATGGTAGGATTTGAAATGGAAGATTCCATCTGGTGAGGAAAATGCCATGTAGCTGTTGATGTAAGTGAAATTTACCAGTAACATTTGTTTAGGCCCAAAGGGGAAAGAAACCTAGTTTTGCACAATTTTTCTACCAGTATGTCCATTGGGACATGAGATGGACATTTAGATATGCTATTTATTTTTAGATATGGTATTTATTTTTCTGATTTTGTAGGAAAACATTATAGCTCCATAATCCTTACAGGCAAGGGCAGTGGGGCTAATTCACTCAACTGGGATTCTTCTGCATCCCCAGGTCTGAGCATCTTATGAGTCACTTGCTTAACTAAGTATTACTGAGATTCTAGCACTTGGTATGGTTCAAATGTACTTTCTCACAAAACATGGCTTCTGCATTGTGCTGTTTTAAACAGATTCTACCAGGCAGCTTTGAAAACTATAATTTTATTCTTGAGTACAAATTCCTTTTCTCTTTGTCTGTAAGATAGTGTGTTTCATCTGTTTTGACTTCATATAGGAACATTAGCTTTTTGCAAAAATTCTTACTACACAAACTTTACTTTCTTGTCAAGGCTTCAAAGCATTTATGTGAGCTATCTGCCCTGGTTTTCTTTTTACATTACTCTCACCTTACATTTTACTTCAGATAATAGTTCTACAGTTGTGCATTGTTCCTTGCAGTGTGTAAGATCTTATCAATGGGTGCGATTTCCTTGACATGAGCATTTTTGTTAAGCTTTCTTTTGTATCACCTTTGCTCTTTTCATCTGTTCTTCCATAACAGGCATTATAGTTATTAACCTGCCTTGCAAGCCATAAAATCCTAAACCACACTTTTAAAAAGGGTATTTCCCTCCTTTTATGTTTTTTTTTCTATACTAAAGAAGCCTTAGGCTGTTTGCCATACTGATGTTGAAATGGTAGAGGCTTGGCATACTTCCCTTAGAAGAGAGAAATGTGGAAGAAGCTCATCCTAATTTTTCCCATAGAGTTCTAGAGCCTTTCATAACACAAACTTTCCAGTTTTATTAAAAGGATCAACTATCCCATCTATTTGAGGGAGTGCTATACATATGCAGTTAGCTGTTTCAGTTTGGACAACTGACAGAGTTCACACATTACTCTAGACATGAACAGCATACCTTTGTCAGTAAGAATATCTCAGGAATTCTTAAACTTGAATTTAATGGTTCCAGTTCTTTTACTATTGGCTTTACATTTCCTCTTGATAGGGGTACAACATCCGTAAGTTTTGTCACACAGTCAATGACTACTAGGATATACTGATGTCCCTTACTCAGTTTTACAAGTAGGCCTGCAGTGCACATGACTATTCTCTGCACTGAGGCTTCCAGGCTAAGTAAAGGTATCAAAGGGCTGCTAAATCCTGGGTTGGGTGCTGTCCTTTGATTTTCTGACCACACTGCAAAAAATTGTCCATGAACTTCATAACACCAGACCAGTAAAGGTTATCTAAAATCCTAGCTTTTATCATATCCATTTGTAAATGACCACAGAAAATGCGGTTATTTGATAACTTTATTACATGTGTTCAAAAGGGACTTGGAACTAATGATTTGCTTAATATCTGCCCCTGTATTTGCCCTGCAGAGCATGTCATTGTTTAGCTTAAGTACAAACAAGGAGTGGAGCTGCTGTGTACCTTTGTCTCCCCTTCTAGTCTTGCTATAGTCCCTCTAGCTCTGTTTAGTGTACTGTTATCCCACTGGGTCTTCTTGAAACTGACATGGCTTATCTGGAGGTTACCCAAGGCAACATTAGTACTCTGACATTAAGTGGAGGTTGTTGTTTCTTCTGCAAACACAGGTACAGGTGCTTCCCCTTCATTGAGTTCATCCCCTGTAAAATGTAACTAACAATATATTTTTCTTCCACCAAGGGTGCTAACAGTTTCCCTTTGTCTACTTCAGAAGGTGTCACTTTCTTTACCCATAGAGTCCTTCCTCTGTTTCTGTCTGTCTCTCTCTACTTTGCAGTAAAAGGGAGAAGCTTAAGACTCTGTTTACTTTCCCCTCTTAGTGTTTATTCAGTATGATAGTCATATGTCTGTTTTTCAATTCCTCTACCTACTTCACTTATTAGAGTACTCTTAGCTATCACCCTTCCCTCTTGTTCTTAACGTCAAACTGATGTTTTATTATTTTGATAAGTGGACTCCTTTTGGCAGGCTCAGTGACAGATCTAACTATTCCCCTCCATAACCATTTGTTGCTATGGTGTGTGAATAGGAAGCATTTAAACTCCTTGAGACAGGAGGTCTGTAGCATAAAGTTTGGTAGGCTACTCTAAAGTTTAGCTTTGTGGATGTAGTGGGGACAGACACCATAAGATTTGTCAAATTTTTCTGAGTGAATTAAGGTTTTTTATTTGCTGGAGTACAGCTGTCAAGTAGGTTTGTATTTCTGTAGTAAATTAGCAATGGAGGGTTTACTTTCTGGAAAGTATAGAATTTTGTATATAGTTAACAACTAATGGTATGAAAAGCTACTGAGTAAGTCAATCCATTTAATTTGCTCCAGTGCTGTGCAGCTATAGGTACAGCTGTGGAGGCAAGAGGCACATTTAGTGACTTTATTATACCACTGTTGTAGTTTGACTAATTGGTTTGCTTGGGGGTTGGTTCGGATTGAAGAGGGGTAGGGGAGGCAGTCTGAGTTAGGAATCTTTGAATTATACTTAATTGTGTGAAAACCATTAATTTTATATTATTGCATTCTGTAACTCCTAAGAGTTTCATTTTGACACTAGGTCTGTTTTTGGTCTTATTAGCTGATATAATACAAAAGTGTTGTGCATTGCACTGTTTAGAATATGGAGATAATATCATTAGTTTAAGTTTGTTTGGGTTAAGAAGTAGATGTGATAATTTAAGACACTGTGGACAGTGGAGTTAGAGACTGGAGTTGTGAGTAGTGTTTAACTCCATGAGTAAATGTGGAATCCTAGATGTACCTGACTATGACAGCTTGTTTTGGTGCTTGATGCAAGTCATTAATGAATATTTTAAATAAGACTGGGCATATTATAATTATCATTAGGTAGCCAGTGAACAGATTGATTAATTAATTAATTAATATTCAAATCCCAAACAAGAGGCCTGGGCTTCAGGTTACACCATAACAAGGATACTTGTTCTCAGCTAAAATAATGAATTAAAAAGATTCTACATTCAGTTAACATACGTTCAATGTTAACACAGTCAAATATAAGCAGACCAAGGCTTGGCTTATGTTTTCAGCTTAACAGCAAAAGAAAGTTATTAACTCAGACCACATTCACAATCAGTGCCTCATATAACAATCCTCAAGGTGACTTGATGTTGATAACTCTGTCTCTGTGCCTCTGCAATGAAGTAAATCCTATTTCATAACAAGCATTTTTTCAGAGCATTTGGAGTTTACACTTGGTAGAGACTTTATCTTTCTCTCTGCCTCTCTGTCTCTCTCTCTCTCTCTCTCTCTCTCTCTCTCTCTCCAGCACTCACAAACAATGGGGACTTCATTCCTCTTCTCATAGGTTCATAGGTTGGTACTAGTCTATCGGCCCTAGGGCCTATACAAGTCTAGCATTAACAATTACCTGGCTATTTCTTCCTAAAATATTTACATCCCTAATCCTCTGTCTAGCAGGGTGACTGACGTGATCCACGGGATGAATTTCCTATCTCCCATCCAATCATCAAGGTTCCTTTTGAAGAGGGCCAAAATGGTGCTCAGCTTGACATGTTTGGGCAGTCTGTTCCAGACTATGGGGAGTCTCTGGGTCAGGAACCTATCCCTCCAGCATGTTTTGTTCATTGTGATGACCAGGTTTTGGTCCCTGGAGCATGTGGCTCTGAGGGATTGGGATTTCTTTAAGTATAGCATGTCCAACAGTCCTGGGTTTGACATGGCCTTGTATGTTAAGCAGAGATCACCTCTGAGTAGGTGATATGCGACAAAGTATAGCTGGAGTATTTTAGATGGTCAGCATAGCGCATCTGCTTTAGGCCTGTGATATTTTTAGTGAGGTATTTCTGTGGCCTTTCCAGTTGTTGCAGATGTCTTGTGAGGTACATACCAAACAGGATGTTGTACTCTATAATGGGTCTAATGAGGGATGAGTACAGTGGGACAATGACCTCCTTTTTTCTGGATGAAAAGCCCTTAGTGATGAGGTGTGCCACATAGAATGATTTCCTGACTGTTGTGGCTATGTGGCTATCGAAGGTGAGACCATTGTCCACCTGTGTTCCTAAGTCCCTTATCACACTTTTGGTGTTTAGTGTACTGCCATTTATGTGGTAATTCTTGGGTACGTGTTTTTTCCCAAAGAAGATAACTATACATTTCTTGGCATTAAGCTTGAGCCCATGGCTCTGGCACCAAGCATCTGTTTCTGTAAGGCCCTTTTGTAGAATATCCACATAATTTAGGGATTCAA
>NC_056737.1:540481538-540606538 GCF_019279795.1 Protopterus annectens
ACACACACACACACACACACACACACACACACATAGATAGATGGATAAAAACAGGAGCAATATATCACTTTAACTGTAGCCTCCTTCCTTCATATCAGCACTTCTTGTCACATCCACTTTCTCTCTGTTGCACAAACACTCACACATACACACACACACACTCTACCTCTTTATTTTTCCATGCTGAAGGATGCAGATAAAGTGTATACCTCTCTTTGTGAACACATAAAGTACTATATCTCTGTCAGCTATTTTAATTTATCACTGTGTCATTACCAAAAACTAAGAAAAAAAACTACTACTAAAACTTATAGTGCTAAAACAAACATTATAAATGAACTTTATCAGTCTATCTTATCTCTCTGTTTGTCTGTCTATCTATCTATCTATCTATCTATCTATCTATCTATCTATCTATCTATCTATCTGTCTATCTATCTATCTATCTATCTATCTATCTATCTATCTATCTATCTATCTATCTATCTATCTATCTATCTATCCATGCATTTTCAAGCTGGCTATGTAAACTGGTCCAAATACCTTTTTTAGACATTACCCAGGCTACAAGGCACAAATCATACACAATATTATTGCACAAGAACTTGAATCACTGATAAATTAACCTATATATTTGCACCAGCATATATAAAGATATTTTATCACATAAACAAGGTGCTGTTACTTCATCATAAATGTATTGTTATAACAGAATAAAGAACAGTAATACTATAGAAAAAAGTAGAAGGAAAATATTGTATTCCAATAGATACACAGAGAAAAGAATAAAGAGAAACTGAAAGGGGTAAGAATCTGAGTAAAAAATCTACTAAGTAAAAAGTATAGAATGCTTTGATAAAGAGTTGTTTTGGAAAAACTAGGTGAAACAGTTTCATGAAGTAGATAGCACATTAACAAAGGAAAGGCATTTAAGCAGGGAATGGTAAAGAAGAGGCTTTCTAGAATTTGTATGTATGATAAAGGAGTTACTGAAAAAAAAATCAAAGTCAGAATATGATTCTAGGGTAACCAGTGATAACACCTTCTCTCCATGGGACGGAAACCAGTATAGGTTCATAGGTAAGTACTAGACAAGCTGCCCTTTCTGGGCACTTTAAGCCTAGTCAGTTTCCCTTTTTGTGTTTGAAATAGCCTATCCTATTTGGTTATAAATTAGCCTTTCCCAGCCCAAGGTAGACAATTGTATACTACCACTAATAAAAATAACTGGGATCATACAACAGATAATTTGATGGGACTCATGTATGGGATAAAGCATTTATAAGCTATCTCTGTCCATTAGTAGAACAGGGGGATGTACTGGGGTAAATTTTCTGTGTCCCTTCCATAGATCTAAGTTGCACTTGAAAATGGATAGGGATGAACTTTGTTTTATGTGGATATGGAGTCTGTTTCACAGCAAAGGTATCCTCTGAGACATATACCCGTCCCTCCAAAACTGTTCTGTTGAAGTTATAGAAGAGGTTTAGATCTCTAGACCGAGTATTTCTGCCACCATTCAGTTTGCTGATGTGCATTAAACTCATCAGAAATGAGTCAGTGAATGCCTTGTATGCAAGACAAGAGTCACCTCTTAGCAGTCTGTAGGATACTGAGTATAGTCAGAAGCCTTTGAATCAGTCCACATAAGCATGTTGTTTAGGGCTTATGTTCTTTCAGTAAGGTATCTCTGTGGGTATTCCAATTGTTGCATGTGTCTGGACAGAAACATGGCTAAAGGTGTATTATATTCAATGATTGGCCTAATGAGGGCTGAGTAAAGGTGGACAATGACATCCCTAGAGATAGACACAATCCCTTTGTTTATAAGCCATGCAATATGGAAGGACTTTCTTACAACAATAGACACATGTAGGTTAAAAGTTAGGTCACTGTCCACATAAGTTCCCAAATCCTGAACAACTGTGTCAAATGTTAGTTGCATATTGTCAATTGGGTAGTTCCCTGAGCTAGTTGATTTTTCAAAGGATACAATAATGCCTTTTTTGACATTTAGTTTCAGACCATGGTATTGACACCAGTTATTTATTTGAGACAAATCTTCCTGCAGGATGGTTAAGTCATTTGTGGATTCAATGTATATTAACCATGACTGTCAAAAAAAATAACACTGATAATTTCACTTGGTATGCTTTTACAGATACATCTTATAACTCTTGAGTGAGATGGCTGACCCGATGATTTCTGATATTTTATTCCAGTAGTCAGGTGAGGAATTGGATAATGATTCTTGGCTACTGCTGGATTGCAAGGTGGTCTGACAAGGAGGTTTTCAGCTACATTTCATAGAGTATAGGTTGAGCTTTTAAAATGTTGAAATTCTTTAAGTGCAGGACAATAGTTACATTTAGTAACTTACAGGATATTTAATGGAAAATAAGCTCCTCCTTCAGCGGGCAGACAGTTGCATCCATTTATAGTAAGACAGTGTTTTTTCCTGTGCAGAGCTGAGAACTGGCATGCTTATTATTTCCATTTGATATGGTTTACTATCAGATGTGTGATGGTCATTATGCCAGTTCCATAAACAATGCGACCCAAATGCTGAGAATGCCAATGATGACCATTGCAAACACTCAGACTTGCCCCATGGACAATCAATACATTGTATTCCATTACATTTCAATGGCAATGTATTTACTTATTCTTTATATAACTACATGTGTATGTGCTTTACAATTAAAAAAAACTACATTTATTTTATTTGATATAGCTGCTGACCCTGGAACTGACAGCATACATAGACCCTGGAACTGACAGCATACATACACAAGTATGACATACTATTTAAATATTAACAGCAATATTTGCATTTAGAGAATAATGTTTATTTTTCTCTTAATCCGCTCTATCTTTTTCTTTCATTGCTTTTTTCTATTTATAAATACTTCCAGTATTTTAATAATTAGATAATCTATGGTCATGGAATAATGACTGTAAAAATGAAAAAAACTTTGGATTTTAAAATGAATTATGTTCTATAGTTTATTAAATAAGTTCAGCGGTACAGAATTAAATGTTGTTTTCTAGAGCTATTTTAAAATGCAGTTAATTTTGCTTTATGTCATGACTCCAGTTGAAGATTTGTATTTTCCTTAGATTAGACTTTAATGTATCAATCTGTATCACAATGAAATGAAACGTGAAATGCCCTAGGTTCAGTTGGAACCCCGATCCCTCAGCACACCATTTTATTGATTATGTTAGATTAAGAGTTGCTATCACACAGATCTTTTAATGTTTACTAGCAATGTACTTACCTTGCAGATTTTTAATACTAGTGTCAAATGTTACTATTTGCACACATTTTAAAATGTCATATGTTTGTTTAGAATTATGGCAGTGTAAAGATTTATAAGAAGGTTTTTCTGCAACCTGAGCATTTAAGAAGGAGAATTATGATGAACTGTTGTTGGGTAATACTTAAGAAATGCCAATTAACCAAAGTGAGTGTATTTGCCATTGTCAAAAATATACATGATTATTGAATGTCTGTCAATGATACAATGTTAATTGGGAAAATACTTTTCTTCAGGAGAAATATTAATCCTGCAAAAAATTAAGTTCATTCTGTGCAAATGAGTACAGAGAAAAATACAATATAAATCATCAATAGAATATAAACATGGTTTCAAAGGTGAAAGCTCCAAAACTAAGTTATATACATTACAGCAAAACTAATAATACTCAAAATAGTGTTTTGAACGTGACAGGCTTGGTAAAGAAGGAACAATTCATAAAGGTGGCTCTGGCAAACAAAGACAAATACTGATCATTCTAAAGAGTTTTCTGAATATTCCAACTTCCCTTAATAAGTATGCAAACTTGTATGCTTATGTGGATATGCAGTGCACGTCATTCAATATTTAGCTTTATTTGTTTATTTGCAGTGTCAATTATTTCTACAAATAGAAAACTGTTGCAATATCAAATAGTGCTTTTTCACAATTATTTCATAATTATGTTAATTTTCTATTGTAAAGTACAATGTAAAATGCCATCTATGCACAATATATTCTATGAAAATATTTTTAGCTGTTATTTGTTCTTTTCTGACATTCCTTAGTCCACCAGAATAAAGTTTCCTTTCAAAATTACACCCAGTGTAACCCTCAAAGCATTCTTTCTCATTTATTTCTAATGCTACATTACTAATGCTCTGCAAGCTGACATTTTGCATAAAAAATCGTATTTATCTCCCATGACTCAGTGTAGTTGATTTTTTGCCAAATAGTCATTAGAGAAGTGAAAGTTTCAGCTAGGGTATTCTTGTTTGTAATTCATGTATATGTGTGTAGTGCAAGTGCATGTATATACTTCATGACTATGCACATTGTTCATGAGCATATATGCAGTCCATGTGAATGTATATATGTCATGTACATGTATGTAGCTGATGCGTAGGTGATCACAATGATTGTTTTTATGCACTCAAAGAAAATCACATTACTTAAACTCCTAGAGTAAAATTTCAGTGATTTTGAAAATTTATCATCTAGGAAATTTCTTTTCAGGCTATATTTTAACATACTAGATACAGTATTGCTATAGACATATGCTTCAAGCTCTATTTTAATGTGTAGCTCTGAACAGATGCTTTTGTGCATTACTACTTTAAAATAAAAATAGAAGGAAAATGATGATGTAACAGCCTCAGGCAAGATATTACACCATTTCCTGTGTTATTGCAATATTTAATTAAATCTGCATATCTTGCCATTTTATGGGTCAGTAGTTATATTAAAGAAGTTGCATAAAGTGCATTTCAGCATTTTTAATTAATGCCATTGGCCATACTGAGTATTTTTGCAAATAATGTTTTATATTCCATATCACCTACATTCTTTATTTGAAAATAAGTTAACCCATTTCTTGGGAGATAAACAAAAACAAGTGGTGCATGTTTTTCCTGACAGTATATTTCTAGGAAATAACATTTAATAGTATGGTTTTACTTCATTTTTCATAAAACTTGACAGGAGTCAGCTCAAGATGTTTGTAGTAACTTTATCAGTAACAGTATAAACAATGTTGCATTATTATTTCAGCAGAAGTATTTATAAAATGATTACTGACAGTACTATTTAAATAGTGATTATTATTTTTATTGATATATCATTTCCCGTGCTAGCTTGCAACAAGAACTTCAAATGGAATCTGACAGATGCCAACATATACTGCATGTATGTGTATGTCAACATGTATATGTGTGTTTATGCGTCTTTTGCATTGTTTGAAGGGTACTTCTTGGTTAAATGGTTGATCACTGAAGTGACACAATCTACGGTTTAACAATCATTTTAGATATACCACTTAATGCCTACCCAAACACTATGATCTGCGTCTTCTCTGCCCCCCTCCCCCCTTCGTTCCTGATAGCACTGTTGCAATGATCTTGGGTATAACACTTAACCTGATGGACTTCCTTATTTTGAAGGGTTAAAGCCCTGCATGATAGGTAACTGGGAGCTATACATTCTGCCAAATATAAGGATGCTGTAAAATGAACATTTCATTCTTACCTTCCCCTCCATCCCTACAAGCAACACTTCTAGAGCTGCATGCATATTCTCAAATAAATGTCACTGGTATTACCAACGCATAACCTGCTTCTGTGCTACAAGACTAAATGGCATTTTATGACTCGTATGCATCTCGGTCTACCACATACGTATATCACTAGCCATGCCACTTTCTTGGTGAGATTTGCTTGAAATGGCAGACTATTAACTTATGTGAAATGAAATAAACTCTGAGGTTAATGAATATACAAAGGATAGTGGAACAATTACCAGGAGCCACTAGTGCTAGATTTAATTTGATCAGTCATATATTTTATTATTAAATCATAGGTGACTGCATTAATTGCTGTAGAAGTGAACATCTTATTAACAATTAAAAGTACTAACAGCATTAGCTTATCATATAACTTAAAATATGAAATGTACATATATATATATATATATATATATATATATATATATATATATATATATACACTTCATATGTTTGAAATTTCCGGAACATTGAACCTCTGATCATCTCAGAAGTTCTGAAATATCGAACCAATGATAAAAAAAAATTTAAAATGCAAAAACGTCTGATTTCATGTTTTTGCAGTGGGGCAAGCCCCCAGAACAAGATAAGCACTTTTATATCACAAAGACTTCTATATATACCATCTAACTATTACAGGATACTTCTATATCTTGTTAATTAATCTTTTAAACAGCCTGGTTCCATAGTCTGAGTAAATGTTTCACTTTACTGCTGCCATTCAAACCTACTTGCTTTGTTGCACTCAGTAGCTGTTGCCACCAATGCCCTCAATATTCAAGCTGCATATCAGTATGTACCCCTGTAAGTTCTTTGATGACTTTTAGGATCAAAAATAAGAAGCTTATGAAATCTATACACATTTTACAATGTTTATGCAAGGCATTGTCAGTCTTCTGTTTCTTATAACTTGCTCTTGGTGCAAGTGACACTCTTTATCACTCTCTCTCTCTCCATTGTCATTTATCTTCTGAAGGATGTTCAGATATCTGGTCCTTGTGTTCACTGAACTTCTTGATTTGTAGAAATATAAGAGATCTTTGACTGCCGAATCCCTAACGGCCTGAAAAGTAAAGAGCAGGTCTATCCTAAGAAGTCTATGGGACATTGATTGCAAGGGCAGAGCTTCCAGCCTCTTCTGGTAGCTCAGGTCATTTAGGCTATTTGATTCTATGATGGCACTGATCAGTACAGAGTTTAGAGTGCTAAAAACTTTGCAATTAGAGAAGATGCCCTTTTCAATCAGTCATTCCAGATTGAATGATTTCCTGACCACTGTTGAAACATGATGATCAGAGTGAAGGGAAGTTCCTGCCCATGTCCCAAAGTCTCTCACAACATCTCCATTTTGAGGGAGGGTTTTGTCTGTGCTATAAGCTGGGTTGAGGGATCGTTTACCAAACGCAACAAGATTGCATTTTTTAGCATTTAGTTCTAGTCAACTTTTGCACCAGTTATTAATATGTGTAAGTTCAAATTGTAGCTTCTGCATCTCAGAAGGGAATTTGAGGATTATAACCAGTTTACAATCGAAATTTGGTTAACTGCAGATCCTGATTTTCATTTGGAGAACATGGAAGTTTATGCTGAATAGTACAGGATGTGGCATGAGAGATTCTCCTGGTTACCTTAACGCACACTGAGGACAAACCTGCCACCTTCACAGTGTGGGTTCTGCTCCTCAGTCAATTTGCTATCTACCTAATTACACAGGGATTGGTTTAGACCACATTTAGCTTCTTAATTATGTTAGCATATGGTGGGTTATCAAATGTTTTGGTGAGGTCAAGATATGCTATATGGACAACAGTAGCATAGCAAGAGGGGGCAAAGGGGACAGTTGTTCCAGGTGCAAAGTATTAGAAAGCACGATCAGGAGGAAAAGCAGTTCCTGCAGTCTTTCTGTATCTGTATAAATGCAGATACAGAAAGGTACTAAAGAGATTCTTGTATGTTAAGCTATAACAAGCCAATTGTGACTTGCTACAGTTTAAAAAACATAGACTTTTTTTTTGTCTTCAATGGAAATGCAAGGGGAAGAGCTGTGTCTGCAGTAAGCACATTGCTAACAATGTTGCAATGGAATTACTACAGTCAAGTTCTCTTTTTTTATTTCTTGAATGGCAAATGTGCTGGTGTGGATATGTCTCTAGCAAGTCAACTGCCACATGTGTAGCAATCATCTTGCTACAGTGAAAAGCTAAACTCTTTTTTTTCCCTTAAACAGAAGAGCTGGTGGAGTGAACCTGATTTATAAGCTGATTGGGAAGAGGTGTGGGGGCATGGATCTGACTATATTAAATGGACTGGGTAGAGATGGGAGGCATGGATCTGTATCTAGTTAGTGCATTTCTACAAACTGAACCTTTACAATACAAATACAAATGGAGGGTGTGGATGTGAGTGTAATAGCAATCAGCTTTATACAGTAACTGTTTCTTGATGTAAGAGCTGGGGGAGGAGGAGTGTGGCTCTGAGTGTAATAAGCAAGGAGGGGTGTGGATCTGAGTGTAATAAGCAAGGAGAGCCATGGATCTGAGTGTAATCAGTATAACAATCATGTTAATACAGTCAATTGCTTTTTCTTTATTTGCTCATCACACTTGAAGAGCTAAGGGGTGTGGGGTGTTATATTGGGGTACAGTACGAGGGACTAACCAAGCCAGCTATGGCTCTGATGGGCAGCATGACCACTGTCCATGGCTTGTCTTACCCTCTCTAAGAAGTTTACTAGATTCATTAGACATGATCTACCCTAAAAAAGTAAAACTGCTAAGTGTAATCTGTTATAAGATTTTTAATATCATAGTTTACCTGGTCAGTTATGACTGATAACATATTCTTGCAGGCAAGGCTTGTCAGGCTAATGGGTCTGCAGTTTCCAGGGTCCATTGTGGGGGTCACATTTGTGAAGTGGCATCATAGATATTATGTGCCATACTTCAGGTTAAAAGCCAATGGCTAAGCCCAGGAGACATAGGAGAGGATCCACCAGCATGTTCAGTGTTGTTCACCAAGCAGTTGGATTTCAGATAATTAGATTATATGAAAGGAAGGGGAATTATCAGGACCTTGAAAGAAGAGCTAGCAGTAGTGAGAAGCTGGCTTGTTTCTGGACACTAAAAATAGCAAGTGAAGACACTGGTAGAGTTAGCTTGTTGACATTGCTTCATCATATGAAGTGTCTTTGAGTGTGAAAGTGCTTACATGTTTTTGTGAAATAAAATTTTATTTTTACACCAGCATGTGATCAGCCTGTCCATTTTTTAGACTGCATACAGAAATTATGTGCTCTTTAATAAAACAGAATTATGTATCTGTATTAGAAAGAGAGGTTAGTGCTTGAAATAAGTATTTACCTTATTAGTTTAGTGCATACAGGAAGGGCTAAGGTCCTGGAGATCAGAGAATTTGGTCTCTCACTGCAGAAGGTGGTTTGTGCCTGGAGCAAAGGGTCTGGGAAGTGTGATTGGAGGAGAAGAGACAAAATGAAGACACTTGAGAGAGTTTGGAGATATGTTGCTTAAGAATACAGTCAATAGGAAAATATCTGAATCGTTTTGGTGCTAAACATTAACTGGTATGAGAGACTGCAGTTTTTGTGTGTTATTTTTGTTTCATGTTCTGAAGAAGAATTTGCACCTCTGAAGTCTTACTTTGCCTGTTATTAAAAATGAATGGAAAACATGCATTTGCTTCATTGTTTTTATACATTTCTCTTTTTACATTAATATATGTATATATATATATATATATATATATATATATATATATATATATATATATATAGATATACATATACACACAAACACATATCGGTTCCATATGAGTGCTTGAATGATCAGCTGCACTGATCAAAAATTAACTTTTCAAATGTTGCTTCTGTTTATGAAATTGAGATCACTATTTTTCCACTTTAGTGTGTGATCTCAGAGTTGATATATATTTATAATTAGCAGGTGCGGGGGGGCTGGGGGGGGGACTTGCCTCCCACTGCAAAAAAAAAATAGATTTTATTATCTTGAATCTGTGAGATTCTATTGTATGTGTTTTCAATTCCTTGTGACTTGAAACTTTGAATATTTGACATAGACTCACATATTTATTTATTTTATGTATTTATTTACATATGATTAGCAGGAAAGTCTGACTGAATAGAGATCCATTTTCAGTGGAGACCCACTGAGGAAAGCTGTAACATATTGCAAAGCATTTTAAGAACAATAATTTTGCAGTCTTTAAAAATAATACAAAAACAACAACAATTTAAGTATATATATATATATATATATATATATATATATATATATATATAAAATTAAACATAATGTGAACACATTGGTTAACAATAGATACAAGTTATATGACAATGATTTAATAGTTGGAGAAATTTTAGCTAGTTTATACAGAAATTAAAGGCAAGTTTGTATAATACAAACAGAAAATGCAATATGAAGTGAGGGAAAAGCATGCTTATGGTATATTTAGAGAGAATGCCAGGAAACAAATATTGATATAAGTAAGAAAGTGAGTGAAGAAAATAAAGTAAGGAGATTTAAAGTATGAATGAATAAGTATTTGTTCATATTTAGGGATATAGTTTATCCTGGTATTGAGCAAGAATACAGCCAACTTTTGGCTAAAAGTCTTTTGGAATGTTTTTGATGGATGGGATGGAGGGTATTAACCTGATGGATACAGGTAAAGAGTTCCAGGCCTTAGCAACATGGTATGAGTACAGACAATGCCCAGCAGATTTGATAGGTTTGTAGACAAAAAGGAGTTTTTGGTCATTGGATTTTAATGACTGACTGAGAACATAGATGTGTAGAATGTTATCTAGTGCTGGACAGGTAGATGGATGCTGGATAATTGTATAGGTGGTAAGAAGCTGTGTATATGTAATTTTTTAGGTGGTAATAAGCTGTGAATATGTAACAATTTAGGCATTTTATGCTATACAGTTGTGAGTTTTGAAAGGGGCATTTGCTGTAAGATTAATAACTTTGTTATAGCATTGTTCAGGTTTTGATTTATGTGATGTCTGAAGGTTAGTAAGGAAGGGAGCACCAAAAAGAAGTGTGGAGAGGAGAAACATAGTGGCAAGTGTAGCTTTAGTTGCATTGACAAGAAAGTGTCTAGCTCTATAAAGCTTCCTCATTTTTGATGAGTTTTTCTTATGCATTTTTGTACATGCAGGTCAAATTTAAGATTATCATCCACTATCATCCCTAATAACTTGTATGAAAAGTGACTTCAGTGGTTCTATTATCAAAAGAGGGGACTAATTCATACATACACACACACACACACACACACACACACACATATATATATATATTATATATATACATATGCATACAGAGAGTGAGCTCACGCACACACATGCACACACACACACACACACACACACACACACACACACACACACACACACACACACACACACACACACACACACACACACACACACACACACACACACACACACACACACACACACACACACACACACACACACACACACACACACACACACACACACACACACACACACACACACACACACACACACACACACACACACACACACACAACATCTCAGTTACAAATAAATGCTACAGTAGTTGTAGAGAAATGGTTTAAATTAGGAAAACAGAGGAGTGCAACAGCCCCAAAGCCTTACCTCCAAACAAAATGAAACCATCAGTCTTTTCAGTGACTGTTAGAGACTGAACTGCATTTTAGACGTAGACAGTTATCCAATGCTGTGTGTGGAGTGGGCTAAGGAAATACTAAAAGGATTGGAGAAGGCATGACCAGTCATTTTAAGTATTGCACCAGCCTGGCTCACCTTACCACAATGTGGATAGCCTTTCAAGGACATATTGGCCATCTGATGTGCATGAAACTGATGGTTTTAGGCCAACAGTGGTCAATGTTAATATAAGCTGGTAGATCTCCACAAATAAAGAGTACAAATGAATTCAGACATTGTAAATAGAGCTGCATCTTGTGTATAGATTGTTTTAATAGAATAGCTATTGTAAATAAAAAAAGTGTTTTTTTAAGACCAAAGAGAGAGAGAGCTTTTGTTGTATTAGCCAGAGAAGTATTGCTACCACTTTAAAATCTTGTTTGATTGTTACATCTTGCTGTATTAACTAGAGCAAGTTAGCTTAATGAAACAATGTTGTATAAAAGGAGGGCTGTGATAAGCCTGTGCAAAGTTTTGTTTGCCCTTTTTGAAGGAAGATTTGATGCCCAGAGTATTGTCTCTGGAAGATAGACTGTAGAGTGAATGAAAACCTGAAAGAAAACATCAGAAGGAATCTGGAGGTAGTTTCTGTTGTTGGTTATAAAAATCCAGAAGAGAGACAGAGAGACAGAACTACCAAATGGCTTTTAGACATGAGTGAAATCTATTAAAACAGGCTATATCCCAGTCAATTCAGAGTGTATTGAATGTACTTAGTATGAACTTCTGTTAAACCATATGATGTGTTTTGGGAAGAACCTGCAATCTTTACGTTTGTGTATAATGAACTATGCCAGTTTTTTTTAACACTGGTGTCTCTGCTCCCTTTAATGGTCTACCACCTCAGTCTGCTAGAAAAGGAACAAAACAAAAATACATGTACATTTAACATACAATCACATACAGATAGCACTCCCAAAGTAACTACTAAATAGAACCCCTACAAATGAAAAAAATAAAAATAAGTATATACATTAAGAAACAGAAAATAAAATGGAATACAGATGACAACTAGTCAGTTGGATAATGTCTCTAATTTAAATTGGGTCTATTTTGCAAGATCTGCACTAATAAAAGAAACTGTCTAAAGAAAATATGCAAACTATAAAATGATCACATATCACTTTATCTCTCTCGCTCTCTCTTTCTCTCTCTCTATCCCTACAATGCCAGAATAAGACAATAAAAATGCTAAAACTGAATTATTACAACTTATCTCATGGTAATGTACGAAAGCTATCCATAGGATAATCCACTCAAAAAATCCAAATAAACTGTGTGAGACACTATTTCATGCACAGCTGGCACAATTAATATAGCGCAGTAAGAAATAGCTTTTCAAACTTTAAAAGCAATAATTAAAAATGAAAAATGGATCCATGGAATATTTGTTGTTCTGTTATGTTTAACAAATAACTGGTTTTCTGGTGAATTATTGATTGTGGACTCATCATATATGATAGCTACTAAAACAATTTTTTTTTTGCTTCCTAAAAGGCTAAGAAAATTGGCCCTGGATATAGTGGGGTGCTATGTCCCTACATCCCATCTGACTTATATAACTATGCTGCAGATCACATGACCTCAGGAAAAAGGCAAAACACCACCCAATGTGATACATCGTTTCATTGATTCTTGCCTGCAATATGTTTATACACAAAAATTATAGGTTCATAGTTAAGTACTAGGGTAACTGCCCTTACAAGCCATTTTAAGCCTAGGCAGTTTCCTTTTTTGTGCTCAAAATAGCTTATCCCATTTGTTTAGATTGGCCTTACCTGTTCCGTGGCTGATAGTTATATTTTACTCCTAATGAAAATAACTGGGATCATATCATGGATAATTTGAGAGAACTCATGCATGGTTTTAAGCGCTGCTTCTGTCCATTAGTAGTACAGGGGGCAGTCCTGATTTAAATGTTCTGTTTACCATCCATAGATCTAAGCTGTGCTTGAATGTGAACAGGGATGAACTCCTGAATCAGGGTGGGTTAAGTTCAAATGTGTCATACACATCTCCTAAAGATAGGGCAGGTGATGGTATAAGTGATTTTGAAAAAGGCTTAAATGAAAGCTGGAGGATGAGTTGGTCTGATGCTGTGACTTAACTTGAGTGCAGGTGATCCTGCAGAAACTGATCTGATAGTGCTGCTGGACTGGTACCTGGACCCCAAATGAGAAGTTCTGGTAGGTATAGATGAACATGGATCTGGCCTGCATGAAATCTGCTGTGCTTGCTCCCCTTAAATAATTAGAATACTTTCTTGACAAGCATTTGTAGTGTCCAGTTATCTGGACATTCCCCTGTCCTTTTCCCCTTCAAGACTGACTCCTACTTGTGTATGGTAAGTCCTCCCTAGTGTCCGAATACAGGTGGCCATGGAAGCTTGGTGTGTCACCATACTATGCATCAGTGTGATCACAGCATTATCTGTATTCTCTGCCATTTCCAGGTAATGCTGGAATCCTCACATAGGATCATCAAATCATAGGACGTTACTAGCCTAATGGTCCTAGAGTCCTTACAAGCCTAGCTATGTACAACCCCTATTCCCAAGAATATCAATGTATTAAGTGGAACTAAGTCAACAAATACTGCCCCTGCCCAAGAGGGACACAGATAAAACTCACAAGGTGAATTTGCAGTTTCCGATCCAATCATCCAAATTATGCTTAAATAGGTCAGCGAGGGCTCTGCTTCACCTGAATTGGAAGTTTGTTCCAGATTAAAGGTAAGATCTGTGAGATATATGTGTTTTTCCAGCAAGTCCTGCTGGTGTCACATACTAGGTTGAGTTACCTAGAGTGAGTGCATCTTATACCATTTGATTTACTAATGTGCAGCATTTCCATTAGAGCAGGATCTGAGATTGCTTTTTATAGGCAAGGCAAATGTCACCTCTAAATAGTCTGTAAGACACAGAGTAGAGTGACAGTGAGTTCAGTCTGTCAGCATATGACATATGCTGAAGAACCTGAATATTCTTTGTAAGAAACCTTTGAGGTCTTTCCAGTTGCTGCTGCAGGTCCCTGGTAATGTACATACTAAAGGTAGCACTATACTGTATTATTGGTCTGATAATTGAGGAGTACAACTGGGGTTATAACCTCTTTTATTCTGTATGTAATGTCCTTACTTATGAGGTGAGTGATGTAGAAAGCCTTCCTTACCACTGTGGAGATGTGGTGGTCAAAGAAAAGGTTGCTGTCAACCTGTGTGCCCAAATCTCTCACCATTAAGTGTATGCTTACGGTGTTATTAATGTGGCAATCTGCAGGGATGTTGCTCTTGCTGAAGGGAGTGATAATGTACGTTTTTGCATTGAGTTTTAGCCCATGACTTTGGCACCAGTTGTTTGGCTCTAAGTCCCTCTTGCAGGATGTTGATATCATTGGGGACTCGATGACTTGTCTCCAATTTGCAATCATCGGCAAACTTTGGTCAGCCATAGGCCTTTTGTCTTAGCTTGTACATCCAAGAAGTAAATTCCAAACAATAGGGGCACAAGCACCGATCCCTGTGGAACACCATTTGTTGGGTTCTGCTGGTGGAGGTAGAGTCACATATTTTGACTGTGTGCATTCTATCGGTGAGTCAGTTTGCAACCCACCTGACAATATATGGGTTGATCTCCAGCTGGGTGAGTTTATCAATGACACCTGAGTGTGGAATAGTGGCAAAGGCTTTGGCCAGATCCAGGTAGGCCATATGCATGGATTTGCCTTTGTCCAGGGCTTTGGTGACTTTCTCAAAAATGTCCACCAAGTTCAAGAGGCAGGATCTCCCTTTAACAAAACCAAACTGGTTTGGGTCAAGCCTTTGGAAGTCTCCTATATCTTTGCTGATAATGTCCATGATTATTCTTCCCATAGTCTTGCAGATTAGGCTGGTCAGGCTTATGGGTCTATAGTTACCTGGGTCAGTGGAGGTCCATCCTTTACGTAATGGGATGATGGTTTCTGTTTTCCATTCAACAGGTACAACACTAGAGCTTAGACTGTGGTTAAAAAGAGTACCCAGCAGTGCAGCTGGTTCCTGTTTTAATCCATTTAGAATGCAGCCTGAGATATTAGCAGGTCCCATAGAGGCTGTGTTTTTGACTTTGAAGAGAGCGTTAATGACCTGCTCCTTGAAGATACTAGGTGGAGGGTAGGTGGTAGGGATTCTTTGCGGGATATGTGGTGGGGACAGGGGGGAGAAGTTTAAAATGAACCTGTAAGCTGGCAGGGTGGCTATTTCTGTGAGTTCAGTAACAGCCAGTTCTGCACATATTTGAGTTTTCCTTTAAGGTTTCTGATATAGCTAAAGAAGGCCTCATGGTTATTCTTAGTGAAGGAGGCTAATTTGGATTCATAGTTAGCTTTAGAATGCCTTACAAGGTGTCTTATTTGCTTGTTTAAGCAAATAACACAATTGTCTCCTAACAGACAAGCTATTTTTAAAACAAAACCTAGGTGCAGGACCAACTATATCACTTACTTTATCATCTGAAACTAGAATTGGCCAGTTTTTATGTACAATATCACATATCTTACTAATATCACTTGTGTATGTCAAGACAAGCCTAACTTTATCATCTTTAAAACCCTTAGTATGTACCTTATGATATTTGTTGGAGAAATATGGCTTAGCAATATTCCTTCTTGCCTCTCTCATGTGAAACAATTTTGTTATCACCATAATAGGTCTTTTATTAATATTTCTAATAGGTTAGGTACATATCCATGTTGATTATGCACAGTGTGTATTTATATTTCTGATCAGAAAGTTTTTGTTTATCCTGTGAATGGCTTTAAATTTTCTTCTAGGTTTTATGCTGATTGCTCCATTTGTCATTTTGTCTCTGTAGCCTTTTGTAATACATGTACATGTTTTTATGTTGGTAAAACTAATCGGTCACTAAGAGAATGCCTCTTGGAGCATATTGGTTATATTAGGAATAAAGATGTAACTATTGCTTTGTATTGACATATAGCAGTTTTTAAGTAAGTAGACAGGAATATAAGGAGATGAGGTGCATGGCAAAGAGCGAGGTGGCGAAGGCGAAGGATAAGGCATATGAAGAGTTGTATGAAAGGTTGGACACTAAGGAGGGAGAAAAGGACCTGTACCAATTGGCTAGACAGAGGGACCGAGCTAGGAAAGATGTGCAGCAGGTAAAGGTGATAAAGGGTAATGAGGGAAACATACTCACAAGCGAGGAGAGTGTGTTGAGGAGATGGAAAGAGTACTCTGAGGGGCTGATGAATGAAGAGAATGAGAGGGAGAGAAGGGTGGATGATGTGGGGATAGTGAATCATGAAGTACAATGGATTAGCAAGGAGGAAGTGAGGATAGCTATGAAGAGGATGAAGAATGGAAAGGCTGTTGGCCCAGATGACATACCTGTGAAAGCATGGAGGTGTTTAGGTGAAATGGCAGTGGAGTTTTTAATCAGATTGTTTAATGACATCTTGGAAAGTGAGAGGATACCTGAGGAATGTAGAAAAAGTGTTTTGGTACCGATTTTTAAGAATAAGGGTAATGTGCAGAGCTGTAGTAACTACAGAGGGATTAAATTGATCAGTCACAGCATGAAGTTATGGGAAAGAATAGTGGAAGCTAGGTTAAGAAGGGACACGATGATTAGTGATCAGCAGTATGGTTTCATGCTGGGAAAGAGCACTACAGATGCGATATTTGCTCTGAGAGTGTTGATGGAGAAGTACAGAGAAGGTCAGAAGGAATTCCATTGTGTTTTTGTAGACTTAGAGAAAGCATATGACAGGTTGTCTAGAGAGGAGTTGTGGTATTGTATGAGGAAGTCGGGAGTGTCAGAGAAGTATGTAAGAGTGGTACAGGATATGTACAAGGGTAGTGTGACAGCGGTGAGTTCTGCGGTGGGAGTGATGGTTGCGTTTAAGGTGGAGGTGGGATTACATCAAGGATCAGCTCTGAGCCCTTTCTTATTTGCAATGGTGATGAACAGGTTGACAGACGAGATCAGACAGGAGTCCCCGTGAATTATAATGTTTGCAGATGACATTGTGATCTGTAGTGAGAGTAGGGAACAGGTGGAGGAGACCCTGGAGAGATGGAGATATGCTCTAGAGAGAAGAGGAATGAGGGTCAGCAGGACTAAGACAGAATATATGTGTGTGAATGAGAGGGAGGATAGAGGAATGGTGAGGATGCAAGGAGTAGAGGTGGTGAAGGTGGATGAGTTTAAATACCTGGGATCAATAGTTCAGAGTAATGGTGAGTGTGGAAGAGAGGTGAAGAAGAGAGTACAGGCAGGATGGAGTGGGTGAAGAAGAGTATCAGGAGTCATTTGTGACAGATGAGTACCAGTAAGAGTGAAAGGGAACGTCTACAAGAGGGTAGTGAGACCAGCTATATTATATGGGTTGGAGACAGTGGCATTGACAAAAAGGCAGGAGTTAGAGCTGGATGTGGCAGAGTTAAAGATGTTAAGATTTGCATTGGGTGTGATGACGGTGGACAGGATTAGGAATAAGTATATTAGAGGGTCAGCCCAGGTTGGAAGGTTTGGAGACAAAGCCAGAGAGGCAAGATTACATTGGTTTGGACATGTGCTGAGGAGGGATGCTGAGTATTTTGGGAAAAAGATGCTAAGGATGAAGCTGCCAGGTAACAGGAAAAGAGGAAGGCCTAAGATAAGGTTTATGGATGTGGTGAGAGAGGACATGCAGGTGGCTGGTGTGACAGAGCAAGATGCAAAGGACAGGAAGAAATGGAAACAGATGATCCGCTGTGGCGACCCCTAATGGGAACAGCCAAAAGAAGATGATGCATACTGCAGACTTTAACTTGTGATCTAAGAGGGGGTGATATGTTTAATAAATTTGAAATAGATAAAAGTAAGTCGATTACCACCTGAGTAGTGATATACCTTTAAAACCTTTATTAAGCGATTGGAAACTGGTGCACTGATTAATTGTTCTTGGTATTTAATGGTTTCAATTTTTCTTGTATTTTGTCTGAAGAAGTGTTTGGTAATGAACATGAAAGTGCTTACCTAATAAATGTTTTATTGTTTTTACGGTCATGTTTGGTTTTGCTACATTATTTTTTAGTTGATATTTTGTGTTTTTTATATCAACCTTTATTCTGCCTGGTTGATGTTATATGTGTTGTTAGTTGGTATGTATAATAAGCAGGGGGTGGGGAGCACAGCCCTCCAGATGAGGAGGCTTCAGTGAACACCAGACTCTCCTTATGTGGGGTGCTGTGCCTCCCGCACCCCTGGGTAATTATATATACCAACTCTGTGATCGCACTATAGTGGGGAATGGGCAGAATTCCTAGATCGTTCCACGGTGAGGAAAGGGCAGATTTCCTTATCCCTACCATATCGTGAAGTATGTAGTACATTGTGTTTTGTTTATGTTCGTCAGCTGTGATTATTCAGTGAAATTATTTATGATCATGTGGCCTTTTGATAAAAGAAAGTTCTGAAGGTCTTTGATGAATGGCCAGCCATTTGATGAATTGTGCAGCTCGACCATTAAACACGGACCCATTCTCTACACATGTAGAGTCTCAGTCCATGTTTGCACCATCATGAATACAGTCACAACAGTAAGGCAAGACATTTGTTAGCAGACCTATATACTTCCCCTACTCCTTTCTTGTATTTATGCAGTCATTTTTTATTCAGGAGTTAGAAATCATAAAGTAAAGAAGCATGTATGTTGTGACAACAAACCATCCTTAACAATTTTGTACATCACAAGAAAACCACTGTAAACTATTTAAATCTATCATGTGTGCATAATCACTAACTGACAACAAAATAAACTTATCTGTCTCAGTGATCACCTGCATTTCCACTGTTGCTGTATTAAATTTCAATTTAGAAATGACAGTTTTACAGAATTCACATAAGTTATCTAAATCTGGCCACCATATCATTAAGCGAACATTTCTTCACGTAAACCCAGTAATCTGACATCATTTTAAACTACTTGATATTAATTTGCTTTATTTCCTAATTTTTACTGTTTATTTTACAAAGTCAGGGTAATTTACATGTTTATGTGCAAATTAGGTCCTTTTACACTTACCTGAATCTCAGTAATACACGAGCATATAAGGCAACCTACTGATGTAAACAGGCCTCAGGTACTCATGCATGCACTGAGGATGGCAGAGGAGTCCCCAGCAGTCACCAGAATCCTGCAGAAATGCACAAATAACCTCAGTTATTCTCTAAAGTTTAAAAGTTTTAAAAAGAGAAAATGGAGTCTTATGCATTTCGGTTTGGACAACAAGGAAACATAATCCCTGCCCATCAAACATCATCTGGCACACCTTATTACCCCAAATCAACCCACATTTACTTAAAGCTCTTACCCACACACAGGAAGATTTATTTCTGCAAAAATAAATAAATAAACAAAAGCCAGAAAAATATTTTGCTGCTATACTGCAGAACGAATGCATAAATATATGATTTCTTCCTGACATTCAGGTGTAATATTCCAAAAAGGTATTAACAGAGAGACACAGCAGTAGTTGTAAGTAAGATGAAAGCTGATGATTTAATTAATGACTTGTATCCACCATATAAATGAAATGTGAATGTATTCTTTTAAAACAAAATGTAGGTGGCATAGCATTTTTGATAAAAACAAACTTGCCAGTAATAACATTAAGCCCCCCACTCGTTAAATGGGTTTGATTAGTATGATGTTTCACCGCAGAGGGAGGGAGTGGTTCTAAACTGGCACTTCTTATGATGGCAGCACCTGTAAAGGCACAAGGTCATGTTCTGAAATAGTCTGACAAGGAGACCAAACTTTCCTCTATTTTCATAAGGATTTGTGCCAGGATAAGACTGAATCCTGTGTAAGAGGATCAGACTGGAAAAAGATTGATATTTGGCAGGTATTGGGGGAGCATCTGCCAACCCTGACAGGGATCACTCTCTCTGGCCTGTAGCACCAACACAGTTACAAAGACCTACAGAAGCATAGGTCTGATCAGCTGTCTGAGTGGGTAGATTAGGTGATGGCAAAAGGTCAAGAGTTCTATAGTATCTTTTTAATCATATCAAACATAGGTTCAAAAATAAATTATAACATTTTGAATAAATGAATGTATATGTTAGAAGAAATATGTGTAACTGCAAATATTTATCTGAAGGTAATTATAATGCAGCAGAAATCATAAACATATCTGCATAAATAACTACATCTGTATACAAATATGGAATGTTTATGTGATGACATACTTTTGTGTGCAAATACAAATGTATGAGTAAAGAAATATATGGAAGAATGCATATATATGGATCTAAAATTCAGATGTATGTCTACATGAGTGCACTTACAATTATTTATCATTTATATAAATGTATTTATAAAAAAACAAAACAAAAATATTTGCATAACGTCATAATTTCATGTAGAAGTGGTATTGCCATAGTTAGTACTACATGCAGACAGTTTTTGTAAAGAAAGGACTATCCCCCAGATTTACTATTCCTCCATGCAGGACTAGCTTAGTCCTGCACGGAGACGACCATTTAGGAGAAGGATGGTAGCGTGCCATGCATAGTAATGAGGTGCGCTGCTTGAACTCCTAGTCTTACATGGAGAGTGTAATAGTGCAGGAGGCATGTCTGAGAGCAGAGCTCTCAGAATATACACGTCACCGCAATGAAGAACAACAAAAAGAGGTATGAAATGAGTGAGACAGCTCACAGGTGTCCGCATATTCCCACCAACAGTCCCCCTTGTGTACAACAGCAAAAGTAAAAATAAATACAATAAACAAACCCTTTGTTTTATTTTAAAATCCAATTAAAGCTAACCTTAGGTGTGTGAGTGTGCCCATCGCTTAGCTACAAATAATGCAGCTTAAATGGCTGAAGAGGATAACAAGGAAGATATATGCAAATGAAGCAGCATCGCAATAGTGTAGTGGGCAGAGTATTCGCCTTACAAGCAGGCATTCATGGTTCAAGTCCCACTGCAGCACATTCCATTTTCCATGGAAAAGCATGTTGTGACTAATATTTATGTTGCATAAGCCACTAAATAACATATTTTTATGAACTGGACTACTGCAGTAAATGCACATGTAAGGTGTCAGTGTCATAATGAGTAAAACACTACTAAGCAGGTTTAAGCACCAATAAGCAGTAGTAAGTATATTTCAGCAGTAGTAAGTGATCTTATGCCTGTTTGCGCAGCAGTAAGCAATGCCTGCACTGGTTAAGCAATTCTGAAGGTAACTCTCTCTAAGCAGATGTAACGGCAGCTTAGCTGTGCTTACCATCGCTCAAACCTGCGCAAACCCGCTTACAAATGCCCAAAAGTGCCTTAATCATTCTGTATCCAATGGCCCTTGTTCTGCCCATCAACAAAATAAACAGCCATGCAGGTCTCAAACCCAAGACCCTATACGCCACAGTCACAGTAGTTAACCACCAAGCCATCACAAAAGTACAGAAGAATGAGATAACAGCAAGCAAGTCTATACCACAGTAAAAACAAACTGAACCTGTGAAAGGAATCAGTATGCAGACATATGTGCCTTAACCCACTACATAACATAAATATGTGAACCGGAGTACAGCAGTAAGGCCAGAAGTCAGGTGTAATTGTAATAGAGTGTTGAAGTCCCCAATAAAACACAATGACCCCATACAGTGTACGTACACATGAAGCATGGATACCAGGCATACATATAAGGTGTAATGAATAATAACTCAATGCCAAAAAAAAATTAAAATGCAAAGTCTAATGTAAGCAACGCTAAGCATTGCACAGGCCAGCTTAGGAGGTGTAAGCAATGTGTAGGCCAGCTAACTCAATGTGCCCAGTGTTATACCCCTTTAAACAATGCCATCCCTAGGTAAGCAAGTTTGCCCATAGCCTAGCCTTGTCAAAACAGGCCAATCATGGAAAAGTGTGGGAAATCGGCCCTACTTAAGGTGGGAATACATCTCATAGCTGGTTGTAGCTTCCCCTTGTAGGCACAATGGCAGTAAGTGGAGAAGGTGTGCACTTTCAGGCGCAGTGCTGGTGCATCCAGGAGTCCAAAGTCATGGCAAGACGCCTTGTCAAAGACCACAATGAGAGACTGCTGCGGGGCCAGTACCAGGGCTCCCAATGTAAGGCAAAGGTCTGGGCCCATCTCGCCCGTGACCTCACCAGTGCCACTGGCATACCCCGAACTGGTGAGCAGATCAGGCATCACTATGCCGACCTGAAGCAGTGTAAGGGGGACCTCTTGGAGGAGTGGCTCCAAGAGGCAAGAGAGGCAGGGATGTTAAAGTTGTGAGTATATCACCCCAGTATGTGTGTAATAATTGCCAGCTCAGGTATATCATGGATAGGTATTACTAAATATTCATTTTATGTCCCCCACAGCTGCAATGGAGTGGACTGCGAACCAGGAGGCCCACGTCAGTCACCTGGTGAGGTTGCGATGCGAGGCAGGTCAGTAATACTCATGCATTTACTGTCATAGGCGATACAACTAAAAGTAGTAGTAAATTAAGTGACTGTATAAAACCTGTATTGTTCAAGGCAAGTACTGCATACACTAGAGAATATGGCAGGAAGAGTCTCATATCATTTATATGTCAATAAAAGTGTAATAGCCTGACAATAAAGGTCTAACTTCTGGACTGCATGTGTATAATCTGGCATCATATGGTAATGTAGATTAGCAATCATGTAACAGTACTGTTGTATTAAGCACTGTTACCCACACTGTGCACCATAAATTGAATGTGTAGGAATGCCTGTATATGACAGGTGTAATCCCCAGAGGCCATTTAGTACAACTGAGAGACACATAGACAGAAAACAGGGAAAATGCAGACAGAAAAACCCGAATAGCACGTGCAACTGAGATATGAATGGTTGTCTTTTTAGCACACACTACCATGGTTCGAATCCTGCCAGTGGTAGTACTCTGCATACAGAATCATACCCCACAACTGTACAATTATGTCCAGAATGTCCAGTAAAGTGGCGCATATCTTTTGCCTATCAACCTGTCCCCCTGGGAAATCAGTGGGGTAATCCCAGGCATATAGGCAGAAAACAGAAAATACAACTGATTGAAAACACATCTATGGCAACAAAGCTGGAACACTACCAACTCCCCAATACCTTATGAGACCAAGAAGCCACATATGTCCCATTTACATCCCAACTTGTTAAGCTGTGGTCAGAGTGTGTACAGTAACAGAGTGAGATGTATGTACATAATAGTAATGTGGAATCTGGTACTGTGTGTGGGAATATTCAGGTAGTGCTAGTAAACATTTCTCCCACAGGTCTGTCAGATACCAGCACTGTGCCCAGAAATATAAGAATTATACCGAGTACTGGTACTGTTTACATTGGTATTGAATGGCAGTGCGACTGATGCAGTTGCTCTGAATAATAAGGTAGTACACATCACTGTCACCCACACTGTCCTACAACATATAACTGTCTAGGGAATCTGTATAAGAGTGTTGTAATACAAGATCAGAATGCAAAAGCACAGGGGATTAATAAGACAGAAAGCAGATAGGAGATATACAGCAATAACTATACACCAGACACAACTGTGATGGACAGTGTTTAAGTTGTAGCAGACACAGCCATGGTCTGAATCCTGGGAGTGGATGTAGGCTGCATACAGAATTATACCCCACAACTGTACAGATGAGGCCAGAATGTCCAGTATATGGGCCCATATCTGCTGTCTGTCCCCCTGGTAAGTCTGTGGGATGATCCCAGATGTTTAGCCAGCAAACAGGGACTACAAGTGATTGTCAGTCACCTATGAGAACAAACCTGTCACTGTAACAACCTCCAAAACTGTTTGGAGAGTAATATATCAAGTATGTCCTATCTACACTCCCATGTTGTCAAGCTGTGACCAGATTGTGTACAGTAACAGAGTGAGATGTATATGCATAATACTAATGTGTAATCTGGAAGATTGTGTGGCAACAGTCAGGTAGTGCTAACTAACATTGCTCCCACAGGTACGTCGGATACGAACACTGTGCTGAGAAATACAGACCATTATAACCTGTACTGGTACTGTTCACTCTGGTATTGTGGGGAATTGTGAGTGTTGCGGTTTCTCTGAATAATAAAGTATCACTGATCACTGTCACCCACACTGTGCTACATAATATAACTGTGTAGGAAAGCATGTATATGTGTGCGGTAGGTCACTAAAGGTGGAAGAGGGCAATATTCCAGATATGTTCCGGTACACCAACATGTGGTCAACACATGACCAGAGTCTGTGCAGAAAGAGTTGGATAGCTATTTGCACAACAGCAACCCAGAATCTGGGAGTATGTGTAGAAACAGTTAGTTAGTGTTAACAAACTTTCCCTCCACAGGTATACCAGGTAAGAGGTGTATACTGCAGGTAAAACCAGTTCATGTATAACAATGATGACAGCTATATCACTGTCCAAATTAAGGCTATAGGGTAATGTAGTAAGACTTGTAAGGTAGAGATAGCACTGACTAGGAAAGTAATGTGGACTACAGGAATATACTAGTTGTTAATTGACATCTCCACCCCCCACCAAATCGCCAACAATAATCAACATACCCACCCCAACTGGTATGTAATGACACCTATGTTCTGATACTGTTTGACAAATATTTTAATGGTTCCCATGTATGTGCTATATTGAATAATCCCAGCATTGGTGGCATGGTGCCATCAATGTACCTGCATGCCGTTCATATTACTACTGTGGTCCCATATATGCATGTGTTCTGTTCGCTATGCAACTGGTCCGTATCTGGTGTCTGGGTTAATGGGAATATCTATGCATGCTGTTATACCTAACCCTGCAATGTGTTGACTATTACTAACCCACATATGATTATGAAATCTAAACACTATAGTGCACTTGGAAAGGCCCGTGCCAGCAGACCCACCTGTCCCACCTCAGCTGGCTGTGGCACCGGGTACCAGCATGTCTGGGGCCCAACCTGGGACCTCCCTGTCTGTTGGTTCTGCACCACCTTCAGGTGAAACCACCTCAGGGGATGGGGCTCGCCCCCCCTGGGAGCGGGCACAGACAGCCACCTGTCACCCATCGCCAGGTCGGAGTCGTGGTGCGTAGAGAGATCAACCAGCAGTTTGTTGATCTGCTATGACAGCTCGAGGGCTGTGTGTCACGACTATAGGGCCAGCCTGGCTCTGTGACTCAGTCGAAACAACAGTAAGTGTTACTGCTAAAATTCAACTGAACCACGATACCACACCAAGAACTTTATTAGATAAAGCTTTCGGGTCTACACCCTTCATCAGTATGAGTCATTACAAAAAAATCAACATTTAAATAGGAGAATATAAAATCACATGCTTCAGCCCATCCCACTCCCTAATTAGCAATCAAAACTAAAAGTAATATACAACTCATAAAGGTCTATATAAAAAATGTACTAAAAAGGCAAAAAATCTTACTTTACATAAAAACTCTTTTGCTTAGAATAAAACATAAAAATTATTATAACTTCTACAAACATTATATAAGTAGTTAATATATCTATACACAATAAAGAAGTCACTGGTAGCATCTAACATCCTATGGTGTACTACATCAAGTTCTACAAACTTGTCATAACCTATTAAAGCCTCTCTCTCTGCCTTTTAACTAATACTGGCTTTAAACTAACCGCATTATTTAAGCCAGGGGGTACATCCGCCTGTAGCCTAATAATCCACTCAAGTTCTCTCAACTCCAAAAAATTGTTAATGTCACCTTTCCTTAAACTCACTGCCATTTTACTCAATACCCTAAATTTAAATACATGTCTTTCACCTTTCTCTATGGCATGCTTACTCAGAGCATTTGTCAATACTTTTCTTCTTACTTCAGATTTATGCTCCACTATTCTCTCTCTTAGTTTTCTGATTGTTTTGCCCACATAAAACGATGTACATAAAGTACACGTAGCTAGATACACTATCCTTTCCTCATTACAAGCAGTTGATGTTTTTATAGCAAAGACTTCTCCTCAGGGCTGTGAAGGTACAATGGTGAGTGCCCATGGGTGGGGACCTCAGTGCCACTGTTTCCACTAGGGGGCTCATGGGCTTCTGATTTCCCAACACCCCTCCCCATCAAGATGTTTACCCCCCCACATAGGTTCATAGGTTCATAGGTTGGTACTGGGCTATCTGCCCGAAGGTATATATTAGCCCAGCCATGTTGTGCAGTATTCACCTCCCCTTTAGTAGTTCCCTAGACCCTTGTACTAGCAGCTAGTACCCTTGGCCCCTATCTAGTAGTGCTGTTGGTGTGATCTCCGGTGTGAACTTTCTGTTACCCATCCACTCATCAAGGTTCATCTTGAAGAGTGATAGTGAGGGGCTCTGTCTTATGTAGATTGGGACCCTGTTCCATAGTAAGGGAAGTCTCTGCGAAGGGAATCTATCCCTTCAGCATGTTCTATTCATTAAAAAATAAAGAATTAGATCCACTTAGGATGAATGCTCCTAGTAAACAGCAAAAAAGAATAATACCAGAAATAGTAACTAGGAGCAAAGCAATGAAGGGTCGAAACACTTCTATTACAAGTCGCATAGATCCAAAAGTAGCCAAAATCAGTCCATAGTATTTCCAGTAAAATCAGTTTATTGGCGTGCACATAAAATAACGTGGTTAGCGCTTTCGCTTACAGCTTCATCAGACCAATAACATACACCCCTTGAGACATTTAAATATAACAAAAGGCGGGAACCAACATTGGAATATTACAAAATTTTTAAAGACATACTACAGAAAATTTAAAACATTAAAACCATGTGAATCAAATTTTCAGCTGATCAATCCATAACATAGGTTGCAGAACTATATGTTCAAAAAATCGAATATAACACCTCGTGGCATAGATATATTAGCATGTAGAAAGCACACACCAATTCATCAAAAACTTTCTAGGTAGATTATACAACAGAACATTTAATTTCTTATATTAAAAACTTAGTAAAATGGACATTTACGATCACACATAATATAAAAAATAATAAAAAATATGTCAACAGAGGGAAGGAAAAAGTCTAATTCATGACTACTAACTTGCCCTTCAGCAACATACTTGTCTTAGAACTGTGGAATATAGGGTGCATATATGAGAACCAAAATAAAAACATATGAATATAACTAGGAAAAGAATAGAGAAAGAATAAAAAAGGAATAAAAAATGAAACTAGCAACTTAAACATGAATTATCCCAAATCAACATAGAGGCAACCAAACCAGAGCATGTATATATTCATTCCTAAAACCCCAACCTTAGAGTAAAGATATACATATATATACATATTTGTATGTTATTTTCTCAGTCTTTTCATTTTCAAAAATGGTCTGATGGGTACTTTCCCGTTAAGACCTGGTGGAATATCGGATCTAAGTTTAATGATCCAAGTACTTTCTTTCGACTCCGTGAGATTACAAATATCTCCACCTCTATGTGTATTATACAATCTTTCTAAAATCCTAAACCTAAAACTATGTGTCAAACTCGTCTCACTCACATGTTTTGCCAAAGCATTATGTGGACTGCCTATCCTGATGTGATATATGTGTTCCCGCATTCTATCCCTCAAACTCCTATTCGTCTTCCCAATGTAGAACGCGGGACACATGATACAAGTGGCCAGATAAACCACATTGGTGGACATGCAGTCTCCACAAGCTCTAACTCTGAAGCAACCAAAACCACTAGGATGGACAAAAGTTGAACTAGGTTCAATGTAAGAGCAAAAATTGCAGCGACCACAAGCAGATGTATGAACGTCTACATCTTGGCCATTGTTCCTATAAACTTTAGGATAGCACAATAACTTTTTCAAATTCATCTTGTTCTTATATGTGAATTTAGGTTTATCACCTACTACTCTCTTTACATCAGGGTCCACAGATAGGATGTGCCAATGTGCACTAATGATGTCTTTGATAGATCCTACATCTCTAGTGTAGAAAATAGGACACACGACATTACCTGAATTACCCTCTACTTCAGTATTGTTATCAATACCGAACCCAGGTCTATCAGAAAAATATGGGGCCGCTCTACCATTCCTGATCTCATTAACATTGCATGACTCTAAGGCTAATTCTATATCTGTATATCCACGTTCTTTGAGTCTCACAGATAAATCTTCAATTTCATTCTTGAAACAAAGATTGTTGGAAATATATCTGGAAGCACGCATTACTTGACCTCGCACTATATTCTTATAAACATAGCCTGGGTGCATACTAGTTCGATGAAGTAGGGTATTCCTATAACAGGGTTTTCTGTATAACCCTGTGTTAATAATGCCGCCATCCAACTTCTCTACAAAGATATCCAAAAAAGGAATCCTTGTCACTGATGACTCCATAGTAAAAATTAAGAAATCAGTAGTCTCATTGACCTCACTGACAAATCTTTCCAACTCCATTAAAGAGCCATCCCAAAGAAAAAATAAATCATCCCAAATCGCCTATAAAAGTGAACATGCCTATTGTAAAGCCGGTTTTGAAACATTTCCCTAACTTCCCATTCGGCTATCACCAGGTTGGCGTAGCTATTGGCACAAGAAGTCCCCATAGCTACGCCATCCTTCTGTAGAAACAACCTGTCTGTGAAACAAAAAACATTAGATTCTAAGACTACCTCTAGGAAAGCCATGATTAGATCAACCTCAGCTGAACTATAATCAGACACTCTTCTAAGGTGACTATCAACCATCTCTATCCCCACTAAATTGGGAATCATAGTAAATAACGATTGGATGTCCATCGTCACAAAAACATAATCAACCTTAGTTGTATTGGAACCAAGGAATTCCTATAAATCCAATAAAAATTGTTTGGTATCCCATAGGATATACTGATTATTGTCAACAATAGGTCTCAGCTTGCTCTCAACATATATTGAGAACGGTTCCGTAGACCAACCTCTCCCTGCTACTATGGGTCTCAGGGGCGGACATATTGGGTTCTTATGAATCTTCGGCAATCCCTGAATGACCGGGATCAATGGGTACGTAACTTGCAAAAATTCAAATAATTTCTTGTCAATGACTTCACTCTTGACAAGATCTATTAACATACTATGAATCCCATTACTGATACTCTGTATTCTATCCATAGTAATAGGAATATAGAACTTATTGTCATTTAACATAACCAGCATGTCTCTATTGTACCTGTCAATGTCTAGAACCACCATGCCGCCTCCCTTGTCTGCAGGTCTAATGATGATGTTCGAATTGTTACACAAATCATGTAACGCTGTTCTCTGTTTGAAATTCAAATTGTACAATTTCTTATTATTATTGTAGTTCCTGCCAGGACTATAGTACATTTTGTATATATCATCTTCAACCAATTTACTATATGCTGCTAAAAGGGGTGGAACAGGTGGGGTATATGTACTGGGTTTCCTGAAATTACCATCATAATTTCCATCCTGAAATTCCAACTTTAAAGATAGATAACGTACAAAGAGCTTGAAATCTCTTAAAGTTTCTTCTAAAGTACTATAACTAGTGGGTATAAAGGAAAGTCCTCTCATGAGTACATCTAATTCATCCGAAGTTAACTCAATGGAAGACAGATTAAAAACTAGTCTTACATTGAACCTAGTTCAACTTTTGTCCATCCTAGTGGTTTTGGTTGCTTCAGAGTTAGAGCTTGTGGAGACTGCATGTCCACCAATGTGGTTTATCTGGCCACTTGTATCATGTGTCCTGCGTTCTACATTGGGAAGACGAATAGGAGTTTGAGGGATAGAATGCGGGAACACGTATATCACATCAGGATAGGCAGTCCACATAATGCTTTGGCAAAACATGTGAGTGAGACGAGTTTGACACATAGTTTTAGGTTTAGGATTTTAGAAAGATTGTATAATACACATAGAGGTGGAGATATTTGTAATCTCATGGAGTCGAAAGAAAGTACTTGGATCATTAAACTTAGATCCGATATTCCACCAGGTCTTAACGGGAAAGTACCCATCAGACCATTTTTGAAAATGAAAAGACTGAGAAAATAACAAACAAATATGTATATATATGTATATCTTTACTCTAAGGTTGGGGTTTTAGGAATGAATATATACATGCTCTGGTTTGGTTGCCTCTATGTTGATTTGGGATAATTCATGTTTAGGTTGCTAGTTTCATTTTTTATTCCTTTTTTATTCTTTCTCTATTCTTTTCCTAGTTATATTCATATGTTTTTATTTTGGTTCTCATATATGCACCCTATATTCCACAGTTCTAAGACAAGTATGTTGCTGAAGGGCAAGTTAGTAGTCATGAATTAGACTTTTTCCTTCCCTCTGTTGACATATTTTTTATTATTTTTTATATTATGTGTGATCGTAAATGTCCATTTTACTAAGTTTTTAATATAAGAAATTAAATGTTCTGTTGTATAATCTACCTAGAAAGTTTTTGATGAATTGGTGTGTGCTTTCTACATGCTAATATATCTATGCCACGAGGTGTTATATTTGATTTTTTGAACATATAGTTCTGCAACCTATGTTATGGATTGATCAGCTGAAAATTTGATTTACATGGTTTTAATGTTTTAAAATTTCTGTAGTATGTCTTTAAAAATTTTGTAATATTCCAATGTTGGTTCCCACCTTTTGTTATATTTAAATGTCTCAAGGGGTGTATGTTATTGGTCTGATGAAGCTGTAAGCGAAAGCGCTAACCACGTTATTTTATGTGCACGCCAATAAACTGATTTTACTGGAAATACTATGGACTGATTTTGGCTACTTTTGGATCTATGCGACTTGTAATAGAAGTGTTTCGACCCTTCATTGCTTTGCTCCTAGTTACTATTTCTGGTATTAATGTTCTATTCATTGTTGTGTTGAGGTTTATATCCCTAGAGCATGTAGCTCGAGTAGATTTGGTTTTGCTAAGATGAAGCATGTTCAACAGTTCTGGGTTGGACATGGCTCTGTACGTTAGACAGAGATCGCCTCTGAGAAGGCGGTATGCAACAGAGAACAGTTTTAGCTTTTTCAATCGTGCTACATAGGGCAACTGTTTGAGGCCAGTAATCCTCTTGGTTAGGTACCTCTGTGGTCTCTCCAGCTGCTGGAGATGTCTAGCCAGGTACATTCCAATTGGTGCATTGTACTCAATAATGGGTCTGATGAGGGAAGAGTAGAGGGGCACCATTACATCCTTAGATCTTGATGCAAACCCTTTCGTGATCAGATGGGTCACATAGAAGGATTTTCTAACCACTTTGGCAACATGGTTATCAAAGGAAAGCTGACTATCTACTTGGGTCCCTAGATCCCTTATTTATTCTTCAGATTTCAGGGGATTACCTCCTATGTTGTAGTTTGCGGGTACTCTGTTTTTTCCAAAGGGGATTACTACGCATTTTTTTGCATTTAGCTTGAGACCATTGCTTTGACACCATGCATCAGTCTCATTTAGGCCCTTCTGGAGGATCTCCATGTCAGCCGGAGACTCTATTACAGCACCCAGTTTGCAGTCGTCCGCAAACTTAGTCAGCAACAGCCCTTCCGTGCTTGCCTGTACTTCTGAGAAGTATATGCCAAACAGGAGGGGCCCCAGAACAGAGCCCTAAGGCACACCACTCGTTACTGGTCTGGATTCGGACATAGATCCCACTACTCTTACTTTATGGGATCTGTCTGAGAGCCAGTTTGCGATTCATCTTGTGACGTAAGGGCTTATGCCCAGGCTGTGTCATATACCGGTCCCGTATGCATCTTGTTTGTCTTGTCTGTTAACCTACCCAACCTACCTCCCCAAATATACCTACTACCCCTACCCATCATCCCACTCTCACCTGAAAAAAAAAAGGCAATCTGTTCCCACAAAAGAATCTCGCCCCATACATATCTGTCCATTTCGCACAAGTGTCCACTGGACAAATGTAATCCGGTCTAATTGACATCACAACTTACTATTGTCCTCACCCCTTCCCAGGGGTTTGAGTGTCCAAATCTACCTCCAAATTCAGTGTATATGCACAGCTGTTGCTGTAAAAGAAATGGGAAGCTATGGACCTTCCCTACACCCTTCCAGCACATCCCTGGCTATTTTCCCTACTGTCTTTCCCTCTTTGTGCCCCTTTATTTCACCACTTTCCTATCAACTCCTTTTTCTTTCCTTTTAAAGAAATTAGTGAGGGGTTAGGCGGGAGTAAGCACTTTTAAGCAGCAGTAAGCGGGTTTAAGCCTTTTTGCATGGGGGTAAGCAACGCTGACACAGGTTAAGCAATTCAAAAGCTGAGTATAAGAAACTGTAACTGGAAGTTAGCAGTGCTTACTTCTGCTTAAACCCATGCAAACCGACTTACAACTGCTCAAAAGTGCCTTAGTCACTCTGTATCCAATGGCCCTTGTTCTTCCCAGCAACAAAACAAACAGCATCTGCAAAGCTCAAACCCAGGATCCTGTACACCATAGACAAAGTGATTTACCAATCCAAAATCAGAAGAGGTTGATATTCCACAACAAACGAAGCAAACCAGATGAATGAAAAGACAAGTCCTTTATTCGAATAAGTAAGCGCTTTCACGTTGCTTAGAACGCTTCATCAGACTTCAACAAACCATAAAAATCTGAATCAACTTATATATAAGTAAAGCACCAATGAAAATCACATTAGCAAGTCACATGCAAGTTACAAAAATACATCATTTCCTTTCCATAAAAATTACATAAAATAAAATATATAAATATATATATCCTAAAAATCTCATGCTAATAAATGAATAGTAGAAGTAAAATGTTAAAACATACTAAAACATATGTTAGATAATGAAACATATTACTACTGTTTAATGTTTCAAAGGTTTATCTAATAAAAATGGTCTCAATGAAAATTTATCATTGAGACCATGGCCTTTATTCGCAGATAGCTTAATAATCCATTTTGCCTCAGCTTTTTCTGTCTTATTGCCAATATTACCAAGTCTTTCAGTCTCTGTTAACTGTCCTATTACTAAAAATCAAAAGGCATGTGTGGTGTCATTTTGTAGTACATGCTTGGCTAGGGCATTCCCTTCATTCTCTCTATGTATAGCATACAAATGCTCTCGTATCCTTTCTCTTAAAGTTCTATTAGTCTTTCCTATATAGAAACAATAACATTTTATGCAGGATGCTAAATAAATCACATTTCTTGACTTAACAATCAGCGTATTCATTAAACTCATATTTAACACCAGTATCTGGATGTATAAAAACATTAGATTTCATTATATATATACACTGGTTGCAAGAGCGACATGCAAATGTACCCTTTCTCTCAGAGGAGATCTTATTTTTAGGCACTCTCTCATAACAAAGCATAAGTTTTAAAGATTTAGTATTCTTATAGCTAAAAGATGTTTTTTCACCCACTAAGTCTTTTATACCATCATCTAACTGTAAAATATTCCAATGTCTCTTAATAATGTTGACAATAGAAGTATTATTATTAGTAAAGGGTATCACTAGTCTCCTCTTATCATTATTCCTCGCTATAGGTCTCTCATCTATACTGCCTTGTTTTTTTATTCAGATTTTTATGGTTTGTTGAAGTCTGATGAAGCGTTCTAAGCAACGTGAAAGTGCTTACTTATTCGAGTAAAGGACTTGTCTTTTCATTCATCTGGTTTGCTTCGTTTGTTGTGGAGTATCAACCTCTTCTGATTTTGGATTTGTGCTTTTTTTGGGAGGTGATACCTTACCCTGACAGTGTTCTTTCCTTGCTGAACAAAGTGATTTACCACTAAGCCATGTCAGATATACATAACCCTGCTGTATTCACAAACATATCATCCAGCCCAGTCATTCAAAAGTACAAAGAATGTATTCCAATATGCAAATGTATGTGTGTGTGTAAATATATTAATATCTAAACAGATATAACATATCTATATATGTAGATATATGGGTTCACTATTAAATCTTGAATTACGGAATCTCGAGACTCTAAAGCCCGGAGAACATAATCCTGAGATTCCATAATATCAAAATTAAAAAAAAAAAATGAAAAGAAAAAAAAAATTTAGAAGGTATATGCAGGGGGGCAAACCCCCCTGCACTTAAATATACCAACTCCGAGTTCACATTAGAGTAGAGTGAACCGAAAAATTTTTGTTCTGCTCTGCACGGCACAATTTTGCCATTCACTCCACTGTGGTGCAATCTCGGAGTTGGTATATTTAAGTTGCAGGGGGTGTGGGGGGCACAGGGGGGCTTGCCCCCCTGCATATGCTTTAAAAATTGTTTTTTTTTTTAAATTTAGATATTACGGAATCTCGAGATTCTGGTCTTTGGGCTTCAGAGTCTCGAGTTTCCATAATTTGAGATTTAGCTAAATCAGTGTGGGGGTGTGGGGGGTGCAGAGGGGCTTGCCCCCCCCCCCTGCATATACCTTCTAAATGTTTTTTTTTTTTTTTTTAATTTCGATATTCCGGAATCTTGGGATTTTGGTCTTCGGGCTTCAGATTCCGTAATTCAAGATTTAGTAGTGAACCCATATATATATATATATATATATATATATATATATATATATATATATATATAGTAATATATACACATATATATATATAAATATATATGAATATATATATATGCAAATGCCTACATATATAGATATATATGTCTACATCTATATGTCTAAATATATACAGCAGGTTTTATATATATATATATATATATATATATATATATATATATATATATATATATATATATATATATATATATATATATATATATATATATATGTAGGTATATAGGGACATACATCTGTCGATAACAATGGGGAAATAACAAAAACATATATGTCCACATGCACCATTAATGGGGTTGAGAGGTCCCAAACAATATACGTCTTGTACGAATAGGTATACCCCCCAGAACCAAACACCCCCCCCCGCAATACACTACCAAGCGTTGCAAGCATGGGCATTCCTAGGATACATATACACAAACACATATATGCAGATACAGATATACACACACACACACACACATATATATATATATATATATATATATATATATATATATATATATATATATATGGGTCTACTTCATTTGATTGAAATTTCATTTGATCGAAAACCAGTATTCAAGGCAAATAACAGGGATTTGTCCCCCCCCCAATGTCGTGCAACCCTAGAGTTGGTATATATAGTTGGGGGTGTTGGGGGATGCAGCCCCCCACATTGGGGGTTTGGGGGGAGAAGCCCCCATATACCTTCGATTAAAATCTGTACTTTTTATGTTATTTTCTTCTTTTAAAGGAATCTAGGTGGGGGCTTTGCCCCACACCCCCCCCCAGCTATACATACCAACTCCAGTTTTGCACGACATTGGGGAGGGAGACAAATCCCTGTTATTTGCCTTGAATACTGGTTTTCAATCAAATGAAATTCAAGGCAAATAACAGGGATTTGTCCCCCCCAATGTCGTGCAACTCTAGAGTTGGTATATATAGTTGGGGGTGTGTGGGGGATACAGCCCCCCACATTGGGGGTGTGGGGGGAGAAACCCCCATCTACTTTCGATTAAAATCTGTACTTTTTGTGTTATTTTCTTCTTTTAAAGGAATCTAGGTGGGGGCTTTGCCCCACACCCCCCAACTATACATACCAACTCCAGTTTTGCACGACATTGGGGAGGGGGACAAATCCCTGTTATTTTCCTTGAATACTGGTT
This sequence comes from Protopterus annectens, assembly GCF_019279795.1. Lineage (NCBI taxonomy): Eukaryota > Metazoa > Chordata > Ceratodontiformes > Protopteridae > Protopterus > Protopterus annectens. Next base: position 540,517,587 of record NC_056737.1, read on the forward strand.
TTCAATCAAATGAAATTTCGATCAATTGGGTTTAGGTCAAATGAAATTTCGATCAAATGAAGTAGACCCATATATATACGTATATATACATATATATGTTGTTGTTGTGTCTTTCGGCTTTTCCCAGTTAGGGGTCACCACAGCGGAACTCTGGTCCGCTAATGATTGGCAGTAGATTTTTACGTGCCGATTTGCCAGCCTTTATGCACAACCTTCAACGAAGGTACGCCCATTCATGCATGTCTCCACACAGAAAACGCTCTAGCTGAGAATCGAACAGGACAACGTCTTACTGTGAGGCGGCAATGCTACCGCAGCACCACCACCGTATATATGCAACTACACATAATCATGCAGAGATATGTATAGTAAGTCACACATGTAGTATGTGCACACAATATGGAACAGCCACTATTCCTACAGTTACCATCTTACCAACTGGAGACTGTATGCGCCACCCATACAAATGACAACCATTGCCTGCAACATATGCCCACAGAGAAATCAAAGGATATAACACCACACACAGGTCTGCATAAATGGGAAAGCTTTATTTGTATATGCCATGTCGTATAGCTGTTTAGACACAGACGTCCATATAAACTAAGTAATGCAACTGTGAAACAGTTATACTAATACAGTAGTCTGGAAAAATTAACAAATGTTGCTGTCTAGGCCAAGGCCATTAAGTAGTACAATAGTAAAGACAGACTGGGCCATAAGATACCAAACAATCAACAGTATGTAATGCCGATGTATAGTTCAGCAGCCTCTATCTACACTCTGTAGACAATTCCTAGGGTGTAAAGACCTCAGTTGACACAATGGAATGTAACTGCTACATACCAAGGCACAACTGACACCATCATAAGCACACTGACAGAACAGTCTGTATGGCAGGTGGCAGTCAGCCTGCATTTAACCAAGGTGGATTGCATGGTAATGTACATCCATATACCTTAAGGCAGCTCACCACTGATGGTCTTCAGAACTTTGGGCTTTCAGGATTCTGTAGCGCTCCCATATATATATATATATATATATATATATATATATATATATATATATATATACATATATGTATATATAGCTATATATGTATGCACATCCTATGTTTACAGATATGCCTAGTTATGTTGGTATATATGTAGATATCAATAACTATATGTGCATATATATCTATTCTGATATACCTACTACTATCACTATATATGTAGATATTCATACACATATGTGCATATGTATCTCTATCTGTATATGTTTAGACATATATTGCTCTGTATATGTATATATCTGGGTGTTCATTTGTATATCTATGTACATATCCATCTATGTATGTCGATATGTATATGTGTATGTCTATATAGATATCTGGATAAGTATATGAGTATATATCATCACTATATGTCCTAAACATGGAGTGTAGCCCTACCTCAGCCCCTGTAGTCCCAACTACATAGTGCAAGGGGATGTCAGGTATGTATAGCAGGTATATTTGTAGAGTATTGCTACTGTAATAGAGATTGTCTTCACAGACATGGTGTGTGTGGGAGGTCACATTTGCTTTTAGCATGTGTGCCAGTGGCTACTGACAGACATCCTAAGGACATCATAGTACAGTAGCACTGCTAGCACATACTGCTCCTGTGGACTAAAGCAGAGATAATGGCCAATATATGTGGACAGTCTGACACACTCTGGACAGTCCAGAGGTATACACATAATCCCTTCATGCAAGACATGTGGACCAATCCTGACAATGTGGATGTTAACAGTCATGTAGATGGATATAACACGTAACTACTGGTATACATGTGCCCCTAGAGGTTATGCATTCACACATCCCTGTCTGCCCTGTCACATAATAAATGCTGGTACGGAGGTGCCATGGCCACATACCACCCACTAGATATTGACATACATCTGCACAGCGTCCCAATGCTCTGTCTGACATAAATGACTGTTATGGTGGCCCAGCAGCAGTACATCTGGCAAGTATCTGGACATTACATCTCACTGGGTAAGTACACTAAGCTGCTAGGCATGTAACAAAACACTGTGCAGGCTACAGGCAGATCGGCTCAACACTGGCCTACATTTCCTATGGGGGAAAGCACATGTACCTGCATATATAACAGGCTCCACAAGCATGTCACAGCACAAAGTAACATACACCTGTGTGAAAGTGCATAACCACAACCAATGTGAACATAGCCACAGCTACATATGGCATGCTAGCGTATTATTACAGTATATGGACTATCAGTTCAACACCAACCTCATATGTGCCACTCGCACACTAACCCTACATATACTGGGCCACTACACAGTGTGATCCGCTGCCTGTCTGTGGTACGAGACATGTGCATGTATGGCCCAACAAACATGTAAGCCAATAGGGTAACATACAGTGGAGCAGCATGTAACATCAGATAGAATAGGACCAAGAACAATGACATCTCCCACAGTCTGTACACAGGCCAAGGTACATATTAACAATACACACACTGCTGACAATCACCATAAGTACACAGACCTCAGTACTGTACACACAACCACAGAATGTCCAGGTTATGTCATCAAATATAACCCCTACTGTACATTACATGTGTAGCAGTCTGATATCTCACTGGCTTGTTATCAGATATGTTGTCACAAATTATGGTGTACAATACATATGCACCCCTTACTACATGACATATGTACAAAGGTTAGAAGCCAGGAAGCACACAGAGGCACAAGGACAACATAATATAGAACTTTAATTCAACGATAATCCAGTAATGCAAAGTGCTTTTCGTCTCTTTCTATGAAGAGACTTCTTCAGGCAATTATACAAAACAACTGTTGTTCCTTATATACTACACCCCCTCCCCTAATTACCACTAATTGACATTAATTAATTTCATTCCTCTATACTAAAATTAGTTGTAAACCAAAGTTACGCTATTCACTAAAATACGTATGCTACATAAAAATTCATTCACGATATATGTTACTGCTCCTCTAGTGTCTAGAAATACTTGTTTAAACACAAACATTTGTTTAAACACAAAAATTTGTTTAAAACACATATTAAAAACAACTTCATTCTATGAAACATTTCTTATTACATAGATGGTAAAAATGAATGTATATAAATATGTATAAAATATGTATAGAAATACATATGTAAAAATAAAAATACATGTATAAAAATATTATTATACTATAAAAGTTATAAAACATGTGAATAAATAAATCTGTAACTATTACTTTAGGCTAACTCAACAGGTTTTTCAGTTTGAATATGCAAGTAATAGAATAAACTTAATTTAAACCAGGTGGCAGACATGCCCTAGTTCGTAGCTGCCAGCATAATTCAAATTTTTCAAGTAATAATGATTTCTGACCACCCCTACCATCATTGTTAATGCAATCAATTGCCCTAAATTTTGAAATGTGGTCAGGGTGGATATCAATATGTCTAGCTAATGCATTTTCTAACTTATGATTCCTAATATAATATAAATGTTCACACACCCTCTCTCTTAATCTCCTGTCTGTCTTGCCAATGTAATAAGAAGGGCACTTTTGACATTGTGCTAAGTAAATCACACCCTTAGACTGACAATTAAATCTGTATTTCGTGGTGTAATTATGTTCCCTGATATTAAAAGAAATTCCTGTTGTCATATGAACACAATATCTACACATACAGCACTTAAACATACCTTTGCTTCTCCCGTGTACTAACTGGTTACTTTTACATTCCAAAATATTCTTTAAATTTTTACCATGCTTGAAAACAAAATTGGGCGATGCATTAAAATGATCTTGAATAGTGTGGTCATTGATAATATATTCCCAATTCTTAGATATGATATTCCTTATGGCAAATCTATCAGTACTGAATGGTGTAATGAAAGCTAAACTTAAATCATCACAGGTAGATGAACCTTCACTGTTACTTGAATGCATTGTTCCAGTTTCTAAGGAAATTATATTTTCCTAACAAGTAGGATTGTTTAATAGGCCCCTAGTGTCCTTTTGGTTATGACCTCTTCAGTCAAGGGATCTAGGAAATTCTGAGGGTATCCTCGATTAAGGAACATGGATACCAGGTTTTCACATTCCTGTCTGAATTCATCTTCCTTAGAAACCATACGGGCAGCTCTGACTAGTTGGCCCTTGACCACTGATCTTTTTTGGTATGTGGGATGACAACTACTATAATGTAAAAAATTGTTACAATAAGTTTCCTTACGGAATATAGTTGCTGTGTAACAGCAATTTTCAACATCTTTTTTTCAAAAGTACATCCAAGTAAGATATCTGACTATAATTAAAAACATAAGTAAAAGATAAAAAGTCAGTTGTACTACTAAAGTAGGAAACTAACTGTCTACTGTCAATTTCATTCCCCTGGATTAACATAAATATGTCATCCAAATAACGTGCATAAAGCTGAAATTGGCATTATATATGGGCCATGTCAAATATATACTCATGTTCCCAGTGGGCCCTGACAAGGTTGGCAAAACTGGCACCACATGGGGAACCCATTGCCACCCCAATTTTTTGTAAATAATATTTACCATTGAATGTAATAAAGTTAAAGCTCAAAATCAAGTCTAATAGTTCTTCTGTCAAAGAAATATCTGATTTGGGTGCTTTTCTAATACGTAAAACATCTTTCACCCATTCAATGCCAAGTGCTTGAGGTACAGAAGAATATAAATCTTTTACATCTACTGTTAAAAAATTACAGTTGGTAAATTCAAGTTCATTAATATTTGATAAAAAAGTCCACGAATCCTTACAAATTTCTTTCTCACTCATGACATATTTTTTCAGGATGTGGTCAACTACCTTGGCAACAAGAATAGGTGATACTGTTTCTAGAATCCACAAGGGGTCTCATTGGGGGGGTCATTTAAGCATTTGTGGATCTTTGGTATCCCGAATAATAAAGGCAGCCTAGGTGCTGACAAGTTTAAAAAATTAAACATATCAAGGTCAATTCTGTTTACTATGAACATGTCATTAAGGTATGAAAGTATTCTATTGTATGCAGTATTCATTTCGCTTTTAGAAACTTCTTCATAAGTTTCAGTAGCTGTAATCTTTTCCATGCGACGAATATAGTAATTGCAGTCCATTATAACCAATCTACCTCCTTTGTCTGGCTGCATTATTCTCACGCCAGCATATTGTAATGACTTAAGCCCATCTCTTTCATCTTTACTAGTATTAAAGGCATTTCTATTGTTTTTAGTATTCATTTTTAAACAACTGACAATGTCTAACTCACAGGCAGGTTCAAACAGGGACAAAGAAGGATGTATGGGTGGATTAAAAGTACTAGCTACTCTAAACACATTAGTAACTGTGGTATTTTCACCAAACATGATTTTCAGATTTAGTTTTCTTACAAATAATTTCAAATCAATCAAGGTTGTCGAAACATCAGCCTTACTGGCTGGAACAAAAGTAGGGCCTTTTGCCAACAAGTTAATCGAGACTGGTGCAATATCAATGTTTGAAAAATTATAAACTTTAAAGCCTTTAGCCTCATTATGAAGCACTTTACAAGTTTCATAGTTACTTACAGAGGAAACTTTTAATTCATCATTCTGTTCCTGCTGTTGTAATAGGTTCTCGTCGGCTGTTGCTTCAAGTTGTAATTCGAGGCTGTCTGACGAAAATTTTGAGCACCTGAATTTGTGTTGGAATTATTGTCAGGATTGTTTCGATTATAGTTACAGCATCTTTGTTGATCATTCCTGGTGTTGCTGGAACCCTGGTTGTTTGCTACTGCGTCGCCGTTGACATCTTCCTCTACAGGATCTACTCTTTGAGGACCTCCCTCGTGTATACATGGGTGTAACTCCTTGGTAGTTTGGGTAAGTGGTGGCTTCGGATAGGCTGTACCAGAATCATAGGCTTGGCTGTCACAATTTAGTTTTTTAAATTTGATGTTCTTCTGTTTATTTATGTGTTGATCGATACTAGAAAACCATTCATAATCCTCACACTACCTCCTGCAGTTCACAGATAGGTGCTCTGTGGGTAACACCTGAAACAAAAGGCACCACACACTGGCCGGTCTGCAGATGGCCCTACAGATGGGTGTTCCCTCATAAACACAGCACTGACATGGCAGGTATGAAAACATGTAGGACAACCATATCCACACACACGCTGTTAAACCAACATTACTCCAAATGCAGTATAGCAGAACTTACAGTCTGTAGTCAGGTCAGGCACATCCCCCTCCTGTGTTTTGGCCTGTTTCCACAGTGTATGTTGTTAGAGATAAACCCCAATCCATCTGAGATGCTGTTTGCCAAACAACAGATCGAGTTCCTGCTCACAGTGAATGAACGGCCCAACACCAACATGATGTTCCTAGATATTGGTGAGTGTTTCCATGCAATTGGCTATGGGAATGTTACCACAGCTGCTCCACATTTGCAATGGCTTACTGCTACTTTGTGTTATACTGATGGGTATTGTGTATGGCACAGCAGTTGTGAGGACTTGTCCCTGTCATCAGCGGTAGTGGGCAATGGCCACCAGGCTTACCACACATGTCTGCATATTTTGCAGATGCTGCAACCTATCCTGCTACCTTGGCCACCTCTGTGCATCTGTGCTCCACTGGTATTTTTCTACATAGGATTGTGGGGGGGGGCACACCCGACTGTTACGATGTGTGTACATTACATTTGGGGGGGCACATCAGACCGTTACTACATAATTAAGTAGGGTTGGGGGGAGCACACCTGACTGTTTCTGCATTCCTACACAGGATTGGGGGGCACACAAGACTATTTCTACATTTCTACACAAGATTGGGGGGGGCACACCTGACTGTTGTTACATTATTAGGTAGGATGGGGAGCACACCTGACTATTTCTACATTTCCACACAGGATTGGGGGGGGGTACACCTGACTATTTCTACATTTCTACACAGGATTGGGGGGGCACACATGACTATTATTACATTACTACATAGGATGGGGGGGGCACATTTGGCACCTATACACATTTGATATGACTGTACTGGTATATCAGGTGCTCCATTCCATTCTGTATTCTAGCCTATCATGCTGACTAGAGGCATACCAGTGTACTGCAGATTGTAGCTTTGATTTACCTACGTATTAGTTTCCGATTTCCTACCCTTCAGAACTAACATTCCACTGCCTGACCTGCTGTGGTCTGTCTGTGTAGGCCTGGGGGGAGTTACCATTAGGCATCATTCAGAAGCCATAGCACAGCCTTTGTTTGTGTTTGTCTGTACCTGTCCTGTTGGCTGTGACATTTGTTGGGTATGTGAACCCCCCTGACTGGCATGTGTGAGTCACTTACCTTGTGGGTGTCCCAGTATTGAGGGTGGTGCTGCAGGGCTGCCTATGTTGGATGAACATAGTACACTCCCTACACATGGTTGAGCACAGGTAGTGTCATGTTTGGCATCCCTTTTACTGTATGTGAGAGTCAGAGGGAGGTGTTATTCCCTGAGTCCCTCCTGTGTCAGTGTATGTGCTATGCATTGCCTCTTTACCAAGGCCATGGCATACTGGGCATGCCTCCTTCTGCCTACTGGGTCAGGCTCAGGTTGTTCCTCCTCTGAGTCACTCTGTGCCTGTGCAGGCCTTGGCAATGGTGGTGAGCTGTGTGGCCCTGTATCATGCTGTTCCTGCTACAGCTGTTTCCACATGATCATATTGTGTAGAATGCCACATACGATGACAATTTGGGTACATGCAGCTGGTGAGTACTGCAAGGCTCCACTGGATGTGTCCAGGCACTGGAACCGTGACTTGAGCATCCCAAACACATGCTCTACTACAATTCTGGTCTGTGCGTGTGCCTCATTATGGAGTTCTTGTTCGGGTGTGTGCGCATTTCTGATGGGTGTCATCAGCCACGGCTCCTGTGCGTATCTAGCATCCCCCACTAGGTGACCGTGAGGGATATCCACATTGGCAAATCTCTGGTACAGCCATGTCAGATGCCGGATGTGGGAATCGTGGTAGCTTCCAAGGCAGCCAGCACACACATTCAGTATTATGCCCTGGGCATTGCACATGACCTGGCAGTTGATGGAGGGGAAGCCCTTGCAGTTGATGTAGACCCTACCCCACTCACCAGGTGGTGCCTTGATGCATATGTGCATGCAGTCTATAGCACCCACTACCTCAGGGTATTCTGCTATTTGGTGGAACAGTTGCATATTGCTGGCCAGCACCTCACAGGTGTTGGGGAAATATACGTGCTCACCGGCAAGTGCTGACATGGCATCCAGGAACTGGTGGAGTACCCCGGATACTGATGCCAGTAAGATCCCCATCATATCCCCATTTCACCTTTGGAAGGTACCTGTAACTAGTATTCTTAGGCCTACTCATACCTTAGTATCCACTGGGATGGGTTCCCCTCTGTTAGTTCTGTGCGTCAGGCGTGGCCAGCACAGCTCAACAAGTTGCTGCAGGAGGTCCTTGTCCACCCTATAGCGCTCCACTATTTCCAGCTCATGTAGCCCCTGGTAGGTTACACTGGGTCTGTACACTCTTCTCTGTCTCCTCCCTGTGGGTTGGTTGACAGCATTCACATCCTCACCACACTCACCCTCTTTCACAAGTTGTACGATAGCTATTGCAGTCCCTATCATTTTGTTGTTTTGATTGTTAAAAGTTCCCCACTTGTAAACACTGGTGGTGTAGAGTGTGGGAAAAACCAGAGGGGAAGGTGTTTGCATAGTTTATAGTAGTATTCTGGGCTGGGTGGTCTTCTGCCTGTGTAATTGGCTGATTCTGATACATTCCACCTGCCAGTTATGCTAGTTCTCCTTGATTACCTTCCTACTGCTGTTTTCCCTTCCCATTGCCTTCCTATTTAAGCCCGGAGGTGCACCGCAAACAGAGTGCTCCAATGTGCACAGTGCTGTTATTTCCTGGTTTAAGTTTTTTATCTTTCTTTAAAACCCGGTGCGCGGCACGCACACCCACGTAGGCAATGTAAAGAGTGCTAGGCAGATTCAGACACACTCCCTTGCTTAGCTGTGCCAAGCTAGGAGCAAACCCGAACCACAGGGCTCCACTCCACTTACAGTATGCCTGACACACCCCCGTATGATGTCAGCTAACTCCTAGGCTTGCACCAAGCTATTCCTACTCTTACACTGTTGGGTCCTGACTAGCATGCTGGGTAAAACTGGGAATCACTATCATTCCCTTCATTTGCATAGGATTGCCTGTTAATGCATAGTTACATGTTTCACACTGAGCCACCCCCCCCCTTAGCAACCACTACTCACTGGCTATATTGTCTTTTGCCTGCCATTGACTTGCATGGCAGAATATTGGTTTTAGTTAGAATGCTTATTTTCAGTTTGTTTTGTTATTTCCCCCTAATCCCATTTGCACGCCACTGCCCTACGCTGAAACAGCCGAGATTGGCTAAAAAAAAATAAAAGTTGATTTTTTTTATTTTTTATGTTGTTTGCAATGCCAGTGGCCTTATACTTGGCCATTGTCATGCTTCCTGACTTATATGCAACCTTTATTTGGAGCTGTCTCGGCGCCATTTTGGATTTTGCAGAAATATACTCGTTTACTAACCAAGTACATTTCTGCAGATTTCACTAGTCCTGCATGGCTGGTTGCAGGCTTCCTGGATCGCAAATTTACCTCATCTTCATGGATTTCTCCTGCAAATGGGATAATTTGCATACAGGGGCTTAGTCCATGCAGGACTAGTGTAGGAGCGCTCGTGCACGCCCCTGCAGGTTGTTCCTGGATCGTATAGCAGACATATTGCCTGCTAGAGCTCCTGCACTGATCCTACATGCCGTGCAAGGCATAGAGAATCCATGGGTTTGTTTGTGTAGGCCAGAAAATATGAATTACTGTGATACATACATCCATAAATATAGATAGATACATATATACATATATATAGATAGATAGTAAAAGACAGTGTTTTCTTCCACAGAATTGTTCAAGCAGTTAATATTGTAGAAGAAATAACTGTATTATAAAATTATCATAGTAATAAATATTTTTTTGGCCTACACAAATTCATGTAGCCAAAATGGAGGTTGGGGGAGTGGGGTGGAGGTTAGAGTGTCAGGTGAATGACCAGCACATAGTTTATTCAGAAATTTCTATTACTTCTGTACACATTTTTAAATACATCTCCACATATACTCATACTTTTTAAGCAGAAAATTATTAAAGCACACATTATTGGGTACTTTTCCATTAAACCTCTACCACATCACGCTGCTCTGTTTTATAGCCTAAGTTAGCATCCACGCCTCTGTACCTTTTCAGCCTGTGCTTAGTTTGCCAGACACCAAGTTCTTTCTTTTCTTCCACCTCCTCCTGCTTCCTTATAAATGCAGAAGCTTGCTGTCTGTTCTGCATAACCAGTACAACCCTGAAAGATTTATTTTACCACGCACTGTTACTAAACTATCAGTTCAGTGGATGTGCATACATACATTAACACCGGAAAAGTAGAAGCAAGTCAGTTTTTATTCCTTTTCTGCTTCTTTTAATCACAGTTGCTTTAAACACATCTGCAATAACGGCGACCTATTCAATGTACAAACCTGTTTTCTCAAGTTTGCGCATGGGTCCTAGTTATCACTTCAACAGTGACAATTATACACAGCCAATGACGGCCATCAACTGTCCCTATATTTGCTTCACAGAGCCAGTGACGGGCATCAACTGTCCCTAAGTTTCCTTCAAAGGAACAGTATATTCCAATATGTTGTTCTGTCTTCATTACAGCAGTGAAGGAAAAGCATAGAAATGTCTCACATCCTACCCTCAACCTGTACTTAAGCATTGCCTGACAGAATGTGACATATATGCGTCGCACTTAACTACCACCCTGTTTATATACCCTGCTATGTGGCCATGTTACTACCTGCATTATAATGGTCAAAACAGTTGTTGCTTACGTTAGAGCGCACCAACTCTGCAACATGGGTCTTTTTGGAATCCAAAAGAGAGGAACTGCTTTGCCAGAGATGACTCGTCACATCATGAAATATAATAATCATTAATGCCACAACCTTTACCAGTTACTTGTAGGGTGATGTACCATCATGGGACTGTCCATTACTTATAGCTACAGCCGCTGACACAGCAGCGCAAACTGGTAGGGGTTTAATGGAAAAGTACCCATTATTGTCATGAATTATATGCACTGCATGCATTTGTAACAGTCAATATGTTTTTTAATGAAGGTTGATGTGGAAGAAAGTTAAAACATTCTTTCAGTTGTTACATTTTTGTATGTGTACAGCTTCTACCTTTGCCTAAAGAAAATTCAAAGTGTGTTTCTGCAAACCACAATAGTTCAAAGTAGAACCACCACTGAAAGTATTTTAATATTTCAGACAACACCCCCTCTCAAAACAGACGAGCTGTTTACACACATAAAATTGTAACAATCTGAAGGAAGATGCACTCTTGCATTAAAGGAAAGTTTTTTTTATATTTCAGCTATGAATATAACTTTAAATAACAAGCACATATAGTAAGCAAGTGTAACAGTAACTGCAATGCCTTGCAGAGTAGTACTAATAGACACTTCATAAATATTAAGGAAAAGGTCAGAGACAGGTAAACAACCATGTTCTTATGTGTTCTCTATGTAGCTGAAGAGGGACTAGAATACAACTCCTCCAACAAAATAGGAGACTGGCAAAACTGACTGGTAAGTTCTGTTTTCTATCTTTATTGGATTTTATTATAACTGCAACAGTATTTATACACAAAGATATCAGAAGGACTAAAGTGCTTTCAGTACAGTATTTCAGCAAAATACATATCATTTCTTATTTTAACCAAGCAAATCTCTTTAGTATCAGTAAAGTGCAAATGAAAAAATCACTAACCCTGGGATTCAATAAACTCCATGCAGGAATAGTGGTATTTATGCACAGAGTGGTTTGTGTCTGTGTAGCCACAGCAGCACGCCTTGCATATTTATGAAGGCGCACTGCTGTTTAGGCTAAATGGACAAGAACCATGACCGAGTGCAGGGGATATGTTCAAGTAGTGCAGGGACATTGAACACACACCCTGCACTCAGAAAGTGTCATATGGCACTTTCTAATCACAATCTGGCATAATATTAAAGAATTTCTCTAATATTATGCCAGTATTTCAGTGTCTGCAGACACTGAAATTAAATAAATGATCATTTCAGTGTCTGCTGACATTGAAATGCATCTGGCAGCAGGAAAGCAATGCAGGGTGTGTGTGACATGTTCTGTGACACACACCCTGCAATGCAAAAGTGTTGTAACACACCTCACAACCTGCTAAAGCAGGAAATGTGTACAAAGGGAGAAATAATGAGGGATAAAGCCCTGGAAATGGACACATCTTACATATTGTCTTCACAAACTTACAAAGTTGATAGAAAACAGGTCATGCATTAGCAGGAATGTCCAAAGGATAGAAGTTTGAAAGTCAAATGTATGCCATTATTCCCTGATAGCAGTTCATGTGGACAAAGGCACAAATAATGGGGGGACAAAGCAGTAAAAAGGGACAGTACTGAAATATTGCCCTCACAAATTTGAAAAGTTGATAGAAAACAGAACATGCATTAGCATGAATTTCCAAATGACAGAAATCAGAAAGTCAAATGTATGCCAATATTCCCTGACAGCAGTCCATGTGAACAAAGACACAAATAATGGGGGGACCAAACACTAAAAAAAGGGACATCACTTAAATATTGCCCTCACAAACTTAGAAAAGTGGACAGAAAACAGGATATGCATTAGCATGAATTTTTGAAGGATAGAAGCCTGAAAGTAAAATGTATGCCATGATTTCCTGACTGCAGTTCTCAATGGCTAGTCAGAAAACCACAATACTCACTATATAACACAGTAATATAACAATAATATCATAAATATTTTTTTTACCTGCTAAGGAATGTTTAAGCATAGGTAAGCAGGTGTGGTGTTAAGGCCCTCCACTTAGCATTGCTTAAATAACCCATAATAGATAAATAAAATGATACAGCTAAAATTGCTAAGCCAAGATAGTGTAGTGGTAAGAGTACTGGCTTTACATGCAGGTGTTCCATGGTTCAAGTACAATATGGGAAATCAGTATTAAAATAATTTTTTACACTTAAATTATGTAGCAACTGCTCTTTGCCAAACAGGGAAGTGTTGCTGGTGTAAAATGGAAGTGTGAGTGCATATAAAATGTGAAATCACCTATGTATACACAAGTGTCCCATACAGTATAGCCACACCCCTTGCTAATGTAATGCAAGCACATAGAGTGATGTCATGTAAAGTAAATCTTATACACCTACTAAATGAAGCCATCATCCTGATATTTTTTAAAATGGAAAGTAAGAAATAGTCAGCAATGCCCAGCTATTCTTAACAGGTTTAAGCATGGCTTACACATGATTGCTAAGCAGCCTGTAAGTCAGCTAAGTGGATTTGCCCAGTGTTAAACAGTCCTCATCAATTACCCTTTTAAGCACTGTTCAACCCAGCTTAGCGGGTTTGCACGTTGCTAAGCTGTGCTCAGTATTTTTGAAATGGTCCAATGATGGTAAAGGGTGGGAATATGGTCTTATTTAAACTGTGCAGGTGGGAACACAGCCATAAACTGTTTAGTCTGATCTCTGCAGGAACATGTCTGGCATTGGAGAGGGAACGTGCTTTCAGGCGCAGTGCTGGAGCATTCAAAAGTCCAGGGACATGGCTGGACTCCTTGTCAGAAACCATGATGAGAGACTGCTGCAGGGCAAGTACCAGAGCTCACAATACAAAACGGAGGGCTGGGACCATCTTGCACATGATCTCACCAGTGCTACTGGGATCCCCCAGACTGGTGACCAGGTACTATGCTGACCTAAAGCTGAGGAAGGGCGTGCTCTTGGTCCAGTGGATCCAAGATGCACGGGCACAGAATACCCCAGTACTAAGTATCACTATCAAGTAGGTTATAGCAAATACTAGCCTCAGAATGTGATAGACAGGTGTGCATAATGTTTGTTTCTCTCATCTACAGCTGCAGCAGAGAGGGCTATGAACATGGAAACCCATGGTGACAGACTACTGAGGCTGCGCCAACAGGCTAGTGAGTACAAATCTATTTTGCAGTATATTTTTCAAATAGCTAAGAAGGAGTACATTGCTTACTGCTAGTAGGTATGTTGTTACTGTGTGAACTGAATAAATAAAACATTTTGACAGACTAATATTGATGTGCAATAAAACCACCAAAAACAAACTGTTATATTTATTCTGGTATGTTGTTGTAGACATTTAGAATGTATACAGATACTTCACAGCAAATGTGGCTGTGACAGCATACATTAACTGAGCATCTTCTGTGAACCTGCTGTAAGAAAACCATAGTTGGTAGAGCTGTAAAACAAGATATAACTGAAATGTGAAATATATACTGCACTAAGCTCTGAACCCTGAATAGTAATCTGTAAAGGTTTAAATTGTGTTCCAGCCAGCATTGCCTTGTGTTAACCTTTGCTTTCCAGATTGTAGTAATCCAAAGGATGAATGCACAGTACAATAACTATCTGTCATGCATGCATTGCAGGATTACAAGTTTAGACTGTGTAACCAAGAGACTATTAGGCAGAAACCAGTGAAGCAAAACACAGCAGTTCCCCAGTAGCTCAGTGTGATGAGAAACAGCTTAGGTGCTAATATTACACATCCAGACATGGTTCGAATTCAGGGAGTGCAACTATGATGTGTGCAGATCTGCACACAAGGAATCAGGAATAAATGTAAAAACAGGTAGTGTTAAGAGATATTTTCTCCACAAATTGTACTGTTATGTAAATGTTGGTAGTAGTTGTATGAAGGGTATAGTAATAAACTGTGTACAACTGTTTTAACTTTCTCACAACATACCTGCAAATGACAGCAGGATAGGTACATACAACATGTACTCTTCCTGATACATGTCTCTGAAGTGTCATGCTGTCATGGCTAGTGGCCACTGCTGCCAATAACCCTGGAGACAGATAGGAAACCAGATGAAATATGCCAGTAGCACACTCACATAAAAGTACTTCAGGATACCGCTTCTGTGCCAGATATGTAACCCTGACATGTACAAGTCCCCTCTAGTCATGTACCCAAAGGTGTCACAGTTTGCCCCATACCATTCCAGTCTGAGAGTTTAATAGGTATGTTTGCGCTACAGAAGCTAAGGGCCATAGGCAGATGTAAAGTGAGGGCAGACCCATAGAGTACTGAGCAGTACTGTTGTGGAAAATAGAAGCATAAACAGTTGTTAATGAACTTTTTGTCCACATCCCCCCCCCCCAAAATTGGATCCATACTAAAATTCATATACTTCTTCTTCTTTCAGCTTTTCCCAATTAGGGGTCACCTCATCTGTCTGCTCATGATTGGCAGTGGAGCTCTACAGTGTCAAGTTACCAGCCCAGCACCCAACCTTCCACAGAAGGCACACACATGCACACCTAGGGCCAATTTAGAGTGACCAATCCACCTACTGCATGTCTTTGGAAGGAAACTGGCGCACCCAGAGAAAACCCACATGACCACAGGGAGGACATGCAGACTCTGCACAGAAGGCACCCCAGCCAAGAATCAAACCGGAGAACCTTTTGCTGTGAGGCAGCAATGCTAACCACTGCACCACCATGGCTGCCCACTAAAATTCATATACTATGGGTACATTTTACTCTAAACCTAATGTTGGGACTTGTGTTATTGTTCATATATCTGATTGCATGTTAACATACTTGTTCAAATACCATTATTGCTGGCCTGTTGCCATCAATGTTACTGGCATGCTGTAATATGATGCATACTGTTGTTCCATTTATGCATGTGTTTGTTTTGCTATTCAACTGTTTCAAACCTACTTTATGGGGTTAATTGGAACACCCATGCATGCTGTTATAACTAATCTGGAAATGTGTTGTTCATGACTAACCAACACATTCTTTAAAACCTCAACACCATAGCACATTTGGGAAGGCATATCCCAGTGGATCTGCCTGTCCCACCTCATCTGGCCATGGCACTGGGCCCCAGCACATCAGTGACCCAGCCTGGGCTTTCCATGTCGGCTAGTCCTGCACCACCTTCAGGTGGAACCACCTCAGTGGAAGGGGCCCACCCCCCCCGGGAGTGGATGTCAACAGGAACCTGTCACTCGCAGTCAGGTCCAGGGTTTGGTGCACAGCACCATCTGATCAGAGTTGGGTGGGCAGCTGTGTCCACGTCAAATGTGTTTACCCCCCCCATGTGTCATATATCACCCCTGTCTGCTGTCTTGTCTCTCTGCAAATGCAACCTATCTCACCTAACCTTCCTCCCCAAACATACCTAAAGCCCTTCCCCAACATCCCACTCTCACCTTAAAAATAAAACGGCATCTGTCCCACAAAAAAAAAAAAACATTGCCCCATACATAGCTCTACATTTCACCTCATGAACAGTGAAACTAATCAATCAACCCACTGATTACTCTGCAAATTTCTGTCACCAACACCCCTCCCTGTGGGGTGTGAGGCTGTAAATTCCAAATTCTTTACATGTAATGCACAGCTGTTGCTGCAGAAGAAATGTAGAGCTATGGTCCTTTCCTACACCTATCCTGCACATCCCTAGCTGCTTATCATAATGTGTTACCCTCTGCTTGCCCCCATTTCACCACTTTCCTATCACCCTTTTTTCTTTTCTTTAAAGAAAATTAGCATGGGTTTAGGCGGTGCTAAGTGAAGCTAAGAAGGTTTAACTGTCTCTTAGCAATGCTTACCACCACACAAAACTGCACAAACCCGCTTACAACTGCTTTAATCACTCTGTGTCCATCAGTACTTTTTCTGCCTGGCAACAAAATAGCCAGCTGTGTCAAGTCTCAAACCTGGGATGCTGTGCACTACAATCACAGCAAAGTACCACTACACCATCTGAGCTGGGGGACTTAATAATGATTTTGCAAACATATCATTCATTCTGGTCATTTAACATTAATGAAGAAAAAATAATCATTTCCTAGTCTGAAACACTAGACCCTGAATACAGCAGTCACAGCAAGATACCTCTACACCATCTGAGCTATAGGAATTTATAATGTTTTTACAAACATATCATGCACAACAGTCATTTAATGTAAGGGGGAATTATATATCCGTAGTACTGTTATAGACATATGTATGCATATATACATGCCAATATATATATATATATATATATATATATATATATATACATATATATATGTATATATATATATATATGTATATATATGTATATATATATATATCTATATATGTATTATATATATTTATATATATATATATATATATATATATATATATATATATATAAGTGTTATCATATGAGCGAATCGCATAAATAGCGACTGTACCGGACCTCGAACTTCCTATTGTGCTAGGCTGTGCCCCCCCCCCCCCACTAAATATATATTCCAACTTTGAGATCGCAAAACAGTGAGAAAAGGGCAAATATCCCATTCTTCACTGTGCCACAATTTCAGAAAAAGTACTTCGATGTCCGGTACCTTATATATTATGAGCGTTTGCAATTTGTGTGATTCGCTCATATGATATAGACCCTATATATATATATATATATATATATATATATATTCATACAGAGATATATAGACAGATAACCAACCTCTTACTGCAACATATCTGCAAAATGCCTGACGGGGGGGGGGGGGGTTAAAGGGCAAACAATAGTGACATATTTGACATATGGCTGACATACGTGTAGAAGTCTGCTAGAGTGGTATGGTGTGCTTTTACATAAAATGCCAGACAGATTCCAGATCTGAAACACAAATTAATGTAAAAATGCTCACATCATCCCAGTGATTTCTCCAAAACCCACAACTGTTCTTGCCAGCAGACAAAACGTATGAGCCACACATCAGGACAGTGTCTCGACATCTGGACAAGGGAGAGGTATGTCCACAGTCATGTAACAGAATGGAAAAACCTGTGACAGCCATGTCAACCAACACCTTCTGCACCACAGTAACACCAACATGACACTAACCCAAATCAGCTCTGGCCAGTTACCCATGTATATCCAAATATATCATGCACTACAGGATGGAACCATAGGAAAAAGCAGTTAGTGGTGCATAGATATCCACCCACAACCATTTGCACCACAGTAACAGCAACATACCAGTACCCCAAATAAACTCTAGAGTAGAACGACTGTTTCCCTGAACATATTCTGATTCCCAGTCACACAACACACTGACAGATACTGGCCCAGCTCAGTGCACTGGGAATCCTGAGGTGTTAGAGGACCTACCTCAGTCTGACCCAACAAACATGCACACCTGATAGACCACCAGCAGCTGTAGCAGCATGCACAGTCAGATAGAAAAAGGATCTGTGACACTCACATTTGCTACTGTCCCTACCCAGCCAAACAAACATCTACACATAACACTGCTACACAATCTTGGCAGTTGCTTCACAATGGCCAGACATACATAACTCTCATATGTACAGATTTGCACAGAATGCCAAGGGTGCGAGACCATGTTCATGGCCACTGCCTGAGTCTGCTAAGTCAGTGGGATGAGACCTTGAGTGCAGTCAATAAATAATGATGTCACATACCCCTGACCCTCTTACTGCAAGACATCTGGACAAAGCATGACATACTTGGGGCACAGGGGGCTGGAAAGAGGGACATATCTCACATAATGGTGTTATAAACTGAAACAGTTGACAGTTTCACTGGCTTTGTCATAACATAACATCCCTGAAGGATATGATGTCTAAAGCAGAAATGGATGTCAACAGTTACTCTGACCACATTCCTCACAGTATCCCACTGCTTCCACAAAAAAAGATGTTGTCTGAGGAACAGACCAAACATAGCAGGTGAAACTCTGGGCAGTGTGTGGACATCAGGACAGTTTAGAGGTACATCAGAGACATATCACTGCCAGACGTCAAGTCACACAGAAAATTCATGTCCAGATGAACCCTGTTAAATTAGAAAATCTCTATGTGTATAACAGCAGTACTAACTTACAATCTGTACCCAATTCTGGAGTTTTGTAATCCCCATGTTGCTGGGCTGTCTGCACATGTCCTCTCCTCAGAGATATTCCCACTTACTGTCTGTGAAGCTGTAGCCCCCACACCTCCATAATGTCCTCCACACAGGGAAGGAAGAGGGGCATGGCACACATTAAAGCTGTAATTATAGTGCTGTGTTGCTATGGCATTTGCTGCTCTGGATGAAAGTAGCAAGTGCGAGACACAGACTGGTGCACAGAACATCACATGCTCATGAGCAGTGCCTAGAAAAGGCAAGCTGCTGCCTATGCAACACAGGTCTCAACCCATCTACACAAAGACAGACTGTGACCACACAAACCTAACCATTTGCATTGGTGTGAGCGAACTCCTGAGCACTATAACAGGTATGTCAATCATGTAAGCATGTAATGGAATGCAGAAGGGGGATGATGTCAAATGGGACATTAAACACTAGGCTGCAACAAGACCTGCTGGACTCACATGCTGCTGTCCAGCACCTATTGCCACTACTGCTTGCCCAGCCTGCATTGACATTGAGCACATTTCTGGCCCCAGAGTTACCCTAGCAAACATCAGCTCATATATGACTACTACTTGGGTCTCTGTTGTCCAATACTGAGTGTGTCACTAGTAGGCCAGCTACCTGGTATGTTGTATTTACTCATATGTCACCTGTGAATGCTACTCTGATACATATGCTTGTCTTACAAATGTAAGAGATGTGCATAGGGTATGTGCATACTACACAACAGGTGCAGATGTATGTGTTGAACTGTTTGTGATATACTGAGCCCATACCTGACAACTGTCCAGAGTATTGCAGACTGACCACATGTCTGCCTCATATTTGTAGTCAATGCCTCAAATAGTTGAGCATTGTCTGGCACATCACTGGCAACCCATTAAAGATTGAAGTCATAAGAAGTCAGTATACATTTCATTGCCAGATGTCATATTTTGCGGAGTACATCTGTGAATGTGACACCGTCTTTGCTGGCAATTAAGTATGTTTCAGCTAGATTCATAAAGTGACACTGTTTACTGGTCTTTGCCCACCAGTGATATGTGCCTTTGTGCAGATGTCTTGCTCTAACAGGAGCTAGGTGTCTTACCATGACACCCATGTCAATGCAAGCGTACCTTATCCTTTAGGATGCTGACATTTGTGCAGTCAGTGACACTTGCTTTCTAGCTGTGGGGAGCACACCAACCTTGCCAGGTCAGTCATCCCATCATATGTGTAGACCCCAAATGAAGGCCTGCAAAGCCACAGGAGGTGGAGTGTTGAACATTAGTATACACATACACACCTCCAGGCTGGACAGATACTATGTCATATGAGTGACATCCCAAGTGCAGTTAACAGTTGACCATACACCTACTCAATTCATTGCTAACTGTAGGCCTCCAAACATGACTATGGACACCCATCCCACCTATTGAGACCTGCTGGAATCTGTCGGGATTCAATTGTCTACCCTGCTCCTGGGTATCTTCAAATACCCAACCATAGTGTGGCTGACCTATGCCACCGGAACATGAATGCACATAGATTCCTTGGCTTTGTCAATGGCAATGCAGTGGATCAGCTGGTCAACACTCCTATGGCAGGTGGAAATCTTGTGTTCCTGGTCCTAACCAACATGAGTAGTCGCTGTAGCCCTCATACAGTGCCATCCTCCTTGGTAATATCTGACCACATAGCCATCACTGTTTTGGTTATCATCTCCCCTGCCCCCTTACAGTGTCAAACAGAATGAACTGTACACAAATAACTATAAATCCTCTCAGAGTAGGTAGAAGTAGCTGTACAGCCAGTGTCCCATTTGTTGGAACTAGCAGCAGTGTCCAGGTCCACACCACAATACTATGTGGGCACCCACATAGCTGTATGGACTCAGCAATACCTGACAGGACAACATTATCCCCCTGAAGGTAGGGTAAATGCCTGTGGTGGAAGGCAGCAATACACAAATACCATAATAGGTGGAAATAATTGCTGGACAGGTCAAGAAGGAACAGGTGCCTCATCGGAAGCAATGTCACCTTGGTCTGTACAAGCAAATAATGGCACAGCTGATGTACCCTAAGGCTGTCTTTGAGTGCAAATTGGACACATCTACCAAGTCAAATCACTAGGCCTTCCACATGTTTCTGCAATTCCAGAGGCAACACACAAATAAACTCAGTAGTGGTGGTCAGTAACACCACATGCACATATGGCATAGATATAGGCAACCAGCTGCAGACACATGAAGTGTAAACACCACTCCCTGTCTCCCTAGTAGTACACATGTGCATGTATAGCACCTGCCCCCTCCCCTCATCATCAGGAAGCAGGTCTATAATGTCCGCTGAAAGGCAACACACAGAGGTCTCCATAGTCATGATACCATCTCTGGCTGCATTCAACATGAACATAGGCATGGGCTGCCAGAGCCATTCTGCAATGTAGTCAACCACAGCCTGAGCACTGGTGTCATCCCACCTGCACAGAGGACAGCCACTGTCATCTCTATACACAAAGGTGGAGCATTCCACCAACCCAGCCAATATGATGCACATCAGCCTAAGTAGCCTGCTCTGCAAGGGCATGGGAGGAGATATCGAGGACATTATGAACAGGGACATCAGCAACATCAAAATGGCTGGGCACACAGACCATGGTATTGTCAAAAGGAGATCAGGCCTGTGAAACCTGATTGACCTCCCTGCAGTAGTCAACGAACACAGGGATGAGGGGAAGATGGTTAACAATGCCTACATTCACCTAGCCCAATCCTCTCACACTAATCCCCAGGTGGACAGGATATATAAGCCTACACAGCTAGGCACCAAACTGTAGGTTACCAGATGGGTAGCTAACTGGCCCAATGATAGCAGCTACTCAGTCAAAGTAGTAGAACCCACCTCTAATAGTACATTCATCCACAACGGTGTACCCCAAGGATTGGTCTGGGGGCCACTACTGTGTGAGATATATGTATGTGAAGTACAGGACAATAGCCCTGTTGGGGCTGTGAAGGTGCAGTCATGACTGGCTGCAGGTGGGGATGTCAGTCCCACCATATTCATATGGAGGCTTATGGGCCTCTTATTCCCAAACACCCTCTCCCCATCCAAGGTGTTTACCCCCTACATGTGTCATACCCCACCCCTGTCTGCTGTCCTGTGTGTCTTGTCAATCTCCCTACCTAATCTACCTCCTTAGACTTGCCAACAATCCTTCCCCAACATCACACTCTCACCTTAATTAAGACAAAAGGGCATTTGTCCCCCAAAATATTATTGCCCCATACATAGCTGTCCATTTTGCACAAGTGTCCACTGGACATGTAATCCAGTCCAGCTGGATTGATAACACATTTCTGTTGTCCTGACCCCTCTCTCTGTGATTTGAGTATCCAAATTCACCTCCAAACCCCATACAAATGCACAGTTGCTGCTGTTTAAGAAATGGACAGCTATGGACCTTCCCTGCATCCATTCTGCACATCCCTAGCTACTTGTCATATTGTTTTTCCCTCTGTGTGCCCCCTTCTCACCAATTTCCTATAATCCCTTTTTATTTTCTTTTAAAAGAATTAGCGCAGGTGTAAGTGGCAAAAAGCCAGTTAAAACTGCTTTAACCACACTGTCTCCATCAGCCACTGTTCTGCCTAGCAACAAAATATTCAGCACTGTCAAGTCTCAACCCCAGGACGCTCCATACTACAATCAGAGCAATGCACCACCACACCATTTGAGCTGTGGAAATTTCTAAAGCTTTTTCAAACATATCATGCAGTAGAGTCATTCAACAGTAGAAAAAGCTCTGTGTGACCACTCAGGTTTTTTATATATACATATACAGATATATATGTATGGAGAAACATGTATATGAAAAAAAAATATATATATATATATATATATATATATATATATATATATATATATATATATATATATATATATATATATATATATATATATATATATATATATATATACATACACACATACATACACACACACACACACACACACACACACACACACACACACACATTTATATATATATATATATATATATATATATATATATATATATATATATATATATATATATACACATGCTCATACCATGTGCTGCACTCATATCTCAGTACCATACCTCCAAACCTGTTAGTGCAAGAAATCTGGGCCATGGCTGCAAGAAATGGGGGACAATGGGCCACAACTAGGGACATATTTCACATATTGCCCTTAAAAATGTAGAAAGTTGCTGGAGTAACAGGGCTTGTTTCAGAATACATGTTCTGAAAGATATGAGGTCTGGAACTGAAATTATGTCATCATGTACTGACAGACATCCTCAGATCATCTTAGTGATTTACCAGAGAAATTAGAATAAATCATGGAACAGAGACAAAATATGAGCAATAAACCTGGATGTTCTGCAACAATCCGGCCATTTGAGAGGTATGCTCAGAACCCCTTAGTGCAAGAAATCTGTACTAAGCCTGACAAAGTGGGGGAGAAAGCCATGACAATAGGGACATATCTGAAATACCTGACTAGATAAGCTGAGACAGTTGTTACAGTAACACTGTCTGTTCTAACATATATTGACCAAAATAGCACAACTCCAAGACTCAATTGCTTCTCAGTAGTTAGTGCCTGAAATCCTCACACCATCCCACTGATTTGTCAGACATACACAACTGTTATAGGGACCAGAACAAAGATATGAGCCAGACAACTGGACATCCAGTGAATATCTGGGCATAACATGACAGTAGGGAAAGTACACTGAGCTACTTAGCATGTCACCAAGCACCGTCCAAACTACAGTCAGACTGACACAACACTACCCCAAGTCAGCTATGGGAAATTGCACATGCATTTGCAAATATACCATCCACTACAGGGATGTAACAGTAGTGAAGAACAGTCACCGGTGTGATCCTGCATGCCCACAACCAATTTCAACACAGTCACAGTGACATACTGGTAAGCCAAATAAACAGTAGAGTATAATGACTGTGTGAACATAAATATCATGTTTGACACTCACACAGTACCCCTACATATACTGCCCCAAGTAACAGAGTGTATTCTAACTCCTCAGTCTGCCCCTAAAAACATATACAGCTGATAGACCAGCAGAAACTGGAGCAGCATGCACAATCAGATAGAAAACGAGCCATGGCACTTAAATGTATCACCCACCTTACACAACGCAATAAACATGTACACACTACACTGCTACACAATCCTGACAGTCTGTTAACATTTGCTACACATACACAGACCCCAACTGTACAGATTCACACAGAATGTCCAGGCTCTGTCCTCATATATATGGCCCCTTCCTCATAACATGTCTGGTATTCCGCTACATCACTGGGATGATATCAGGAAGGAAAGCACTAACTAATGATATACCATACCTATCAACCTCTTACTGCATGACATCTGGCCAAAGCCTGGCATAACTGGGGGACAGAGGCCCAAACACAGGGGCATTATTGAAATATTACTGTTATAAACTGAGAAAGTTGCTGGTGTTACAGGGTTTGTTGTAACCTATGTTAACTGAGGGTTATGAAATCAGAAATACAAATGGAAGTTATCATGTACTGACTGCAATACCCAGGGTATGCTACTGATTTGCCAAGGTCAACAACTTTCGGAGGAACAAACCAAACATAAGAGTTCAACCTATGGCCATTCTGCAGATAGCCCTACAGTTGAGAGTTATGTCAACCACATAACACTGTCAGATTGAGACCCACTCAGACTATTCATGTCCACACAAACCCTGTTAATCTAACATGAATCCAGATGTATAACAGCAATACGTATATTCTGTCCCCAAGTCTGGGACTTTCTCCCCAATGTAGTTGGGCTGTCACCACAGTTGAAGTTGTGAGAGGTATTTCCAACTATTGTCTGTGATGCTGTTGTTCACACACCTCCATGAAGTCCTCCTCACAGGCAAGGAAAAGGGGCAACGCCCACATGAAGTACTCAATTATATGAGTGCATTGCCATGCCATTGGCTATAGGAATAACAATACAGCTGTTCTGCATGCAATTATCAAGTAGAGGACACCAATTGGTGCACAGGCCATCAACTGCTCATGCGCATGACCTACAAAAGGCAAGCTGCCTATGCAAAACTGATGTATACCTTACATCTGAGAAAGAGAGAGACAGACAGATACACACACAGACCGTGAATAAGATAAAAAGACTCAAAAACTATACTTGGAAAAAAAAAGGTATGTTAAACAAGTAAGCATGTAATGGAATGCAGTAGGAGGTATATAATTATGGGAAATAGGAAGTTTAACAAATATGTCTCAACAAGACTTGCTGTACTGATATATTGCTGATCAGCAACTAGGGCCATAGCATCTGGGTCTGTCTACAGTGACATAGTTCACAGCTCATGGCCCTCAGTCACCCCAGGAATGGATGGCTCACATATGACTACTACTGGAGTGTCTGTCAGACAATACTGACTATGACACTGCTATGCCAGCTACATGGATCTCGTAGATATCCATATGTTACTTCTGAATGCAGGTATGCTAAACATGTTTGTCTCACAGATCTGAGAGACCTATACAGGGTATGCACATTGTACACTACTGTCACAGACGTGTGTGTTGAACTGCATGTGATATACTTAGGTCATGCCATTCAACTGTCCAGTGTTATGCATACTGACCATATGTCTGCCTCATATTTGTAGTCATTTACTCATAAGAGTTGGGTTATGCCCTGCAAATAATTGGCAAATCTGTGATGACTGACATCAGAACATAATAGCATACATATGAGTGTCAGCCATCCTCCAGGGTATTTCTGTGTATGCAAAGCCTACTGTGCTATTGACTAACTTAAGTGTGTTACATCAATGTTATCAAAGTGTCAGTAACTCTGTGTCATTGCCCCTCTTTTATGTGTGCTGTCCTGCAGATGTTCTGCTCTAACAGGTCGAGAGGTATGACTGAGCAGGAAGTGTGTAAATACAGTGTGCCATACTGACATAGAACAGAAATGTATATCAGGTATCACCTGTGCACATGTATGTATGAGTAGGTGTAAGCCTGAAAGCCTCAAAACAACAGACGTGATGCAAAATGTCAGGTAAATAAGCTATACATGCTGTACACGTATGTAATCTTAGTTTCAGTGCATCCAACAGACATAGATTTCAACAGCTACTGGTTGTTGAAATGCCCTAACACAAACATGGTTGCTAGAATAAGCATGATTATCCAGTTGTAATTGGAGAGGTGTTCAACTGTGTTATGACCATGTGTCCATGCCTACAACAAACAGCTATATAAGCACCTACATAGCTGTATGGACTCAGCAATACCTGACTTATAAAACCTGCTTCCACCATGGTGGAGTAATCCCCTTTGGTGGACAGCAGCAATACACAAACCACATAATCAGTCACTATATTGGCTGTACAAGGACAATTAGGAGCAGTCATCAACTTGGAAGTAGGTCAACCTTTGTTTGAACAAGCATATAAGATCACATGTGTGTCATTGTAAGGCTAACTATGAGTACAACTTGGACACATCCACCAAGGCCAATCACAAGACTGTCTTCACATATGTCTTCAATCTCAGAGGCAACAACACAACCCACCCTGTACTGGTGGTCAATCACACCACATACACACACAGCACAGCTATAGCCATCCCGCTGCATACAGGTTAAGGGAAAACATCACCCCCCGTCCCACCAACAGTATAGATGGATATGCACAGCACCCACTGCCCCCCCCCCCCCATCATCAGGAAGCAGGTACATAATGCCTGCTCAAAGGCAACAAAATAAGTCTCCGTGGGACATGATAACATCCCTGACTGCATCCTGCATGAACTCAGGCATAATGCTCCCAGCTCCATTACACACTGTACTCAAGCAATGCTTGAGCACCGTTGCCATCCCATCTGCAAGTAAGATGGCCACTGTCATCCCTCTACACAAAGGTGAAAGATGAATGTTGGATTATGCAATTTACTGACTCTCACTGGGGGGAACATGACACATCAGTACTAAGAGTGCAATGCAAGCTCATAATGTGCTCATAGATGGCAGGGGTATGATTTGGTCATACATGGTGGCTAATGACAAAATGCTGATGTTTAGGCTCTGTAAAGAACGTTGACCAATGTATGAAGTCCTGTAATGTGTTTCCCTGTTTATGTCTTCCAGGTTACATGCCACATGTCCATCAGCCACAGTACTCTGCAGCTGAAAATAAGGCTATCATTAACCTAATCATCCAGCACCATGGGGTGATGTTTTGCCATAGACCACAGGATCTGTGGGAGTGGACCATCCTGTGGGATGAGCTGGTCCACAGGGTGAACAACATTGGCCACCATGACCGCACATACGATCAGGCAGGCATTGTGCGACTGACCTGATATGTCATGCCCGGCAAAGGGCTGCTGCCATGGCCAGGGACCGTAACCCTACAGGTGGGGGTCCTGCTACACAGACCCCACGTATGGCAACAGAGGAGCTCCTTGCCATCCTTTGGGTAGTCCCCACATACCAGCCAGCACAAGAAACACAAGTCATGGAGGTGGGTGGCACCCAGGCAACAGGCGAGGAGCTTCCAGGTAAGGCCACAATGCACATAAATTGAATCATGTAGCAGTCATACTGGCTTCTGTAGAGTATCTAGATGCATATGTGAGGTCAAACTGCATTTGTGGGTGGGGTTTAATAATGAACACAAGTGCACATCAATGGTGACAGACAGCAAATTGAGTACTATCAGAGCTTGTACTGAACATGTGCAGGAAAGTAGCATTCATCATGTACCAATGCCAAATGTGAGTCTGCTGACAATACCTCTCCCCCACAACTACATAGATACCTCTGGTCTAGATGTGAGACAGCAGCCTGAAGGTGGTGAGTATGGGATTGTACTGTTGTGGCTCACCAGTACCCCAGGTATGTTAGGGTCATGAATTTTACCATGCACACAACTGTTACTTTCAACTATATTGTGATATCTGCGTGTTCACTTGTGGTGGGGTTAACTGCATTGCAACACAGTGGTCATCAAAGGGGCCTATTGGCAGGAAATGTGACATATATGTAGCATACCTCACAACATGTCATTGCAAGAAATCTGGACAAAGACTGAAAAAATGGGGGGACAAAGGCCCAAAACTAGGGACATATTCTATAAATTAGTGTTATACAGTGCATATAACTGGTGTACACACACCTGTTAAAATGCAAGGTGTTTGTGATATACTAAAGTGAGATCACAATAAAACATTTCCAAACTCTTCCAACCTTTCATGTGACCTATAACCTGTGCAATTCAATTGTAAAAGAAACAAATCTGTTATGGGAACAGTTATGACAAATGAAAAATGTACAAGAAGCTAGAAGCATAAGTGTGCACAGGCTGAAGATAATACTGTGTTGAAGCAACTTTTGATATAATTACAGCATTACGTCCTTTTGGGTACACACCTGCCATCAATTACAGAGACTCCTTGATTAACGGCAAATAACAGTCAGCTGTCCTACCAGGATTTACCTGACATTTACTCAGTTGCCTGCTACAGCAACAGCCTTTCTTTGAATAGAGCTTAAGAAGCAGCAAAGGTATCTCAGTTTTGAAAGGTATCAGTCTGGAGAAGGGCAAAAAACATTTCCACAGCATGGCATATGCCATGGAACACAGTGCGGACAGTCATCACAAGGTGGTGGAAATATGGAGCAACAGTGACATTGCAAAGAAGAGGATATTCCTCCAAATGTGTTGAAGAGACAAGACCCAAACTGATCAGAGAGGCTGCCAGAAGACCTACAGTGACACTAAATGAGTTGCAATAATCTCCGGCAAGTGCTGGAAATTCTTGCAACTCATTTAGTGTTGCAAGAATCTCCAGCACTTGCCGGAGATTCTTGCAACACTAAACGAGTTGCAAGAATCTCCAGCACTTGCTGGAGATTCTTGCAACACTAAACGAGTTGCAAGAATCTCCGGCAAGTGCTGGTTGTGTACTACATGTGACAACAATCTCCCGTATTCTCCACGTGTCTGGCCTATGGGGTAGGTTTGGAAGATAGAAGTCTTTTCTCACACAGAACAACATCCAGGTCTGGAGAAATTCTCAAGTAAAATACATCAGGTCTCCCAAAAGCATGTGAGAAAATGTGTTATGGTGTAATGAGACCAAGGTTGCACTTTCTGGCCACAATTCCAAAAGGTTTGTTTGGCACAATAACAACACTGTGCATCACCAAAAGAACACCATCCCCATGTTGAAGCATGGCGATGGCAGTGTCCTGCTTTGGGGATGCTGTTCATAAGCTGGAAGTGGGCCTTTAGCCAAGGTGGAGGGGATTATGAACAGTTCCAAATACCAGTCCCTTTTGGCTCAAAATCTTCATGTGTCTGCTAGAAAGCTGTAGATGAAGAGGAATTACACCTTTCAACACAACAGTCACCCAAACCAAACATCCACATTGCAACAAATGGCTTCACCAAAAGACAATCAACATTTGGGAATAGCCCAACCACAGTCCTCACCTACATCCAATAGAAAATCTGTGGAGTGCCTTGACGAGGGTTGTGTACAAGAGATGCCCTCACAATCTGATAGAGTTGGAAGGCTTTTACAAGGGGGAGTGTGCAAATATTGCTACGTTGAGATGTGCCATGTTGATAGACACCTTTCCAAGAGGACTGACTGCTGTTATTACATCAAAAGGTGCTTTAACAATGTATTAGTTTAAGGGTGTGCACACTCTTGCAACCAGCCTACTGTACATATTTCACCTTTTGTATGTTACCCTTAACCAATGTGTTTGTTCTTCAATTGGATTGCATAGGTTATACGTCACATTAAATGTGGGAAATGTCATAACATGATTTCTGTGGTCTCATGTTATATATCAGAAAAACATGGCATGTTAACAGGGGTGTGTAGACTTATTATATCCACTGTAAGCTTAGCAGGTTGTTAGTGTAACCAGTTTTGTTTTAACATACATGTGCTGCAGGTGTTGATGTGCGAAACTCAAACCATGCCATTAATTAGTGATGCCAATCATCAGATCATCCCAGTAATGTATCAGACAAGCACAGGATTTATGAGGAACAGACCAAATATATGAGCCACACATCTAGACATTCAGCAAAACTCTGTAGAGTTGAGAGGTATATTCTGTAGGAGTTGACACTGTGGTATACAGGTGAACAGCAATAATGTGTACATGGGTGCAGGGTGTGCTAGGTGATGGCCCATCACCTATTAACACTACACACATATCCCAGAGGTGTATATTAGTTGTAACATTAAGTAGAAAGAGCTGCACTGCATGATGTTTAGTGCCTGTCCAGAGTGTGTATATTGTGGTCTGTGTCCTGAATGTCACCAGTTGACTATTGTGAGGTCTGTGTAATGCCTTTGTCCCACCTCACCTGTATGTGTGTGTGTGTGTGTGTGTGTGTGTGTGTGTGTGTGTGTGTGTGTGTGTGTGTGTGTGTGTGTGTATGTGTGTGTGTGTGTGTGTGTGTGTGTGTGTGTGTGTGTGTGTGCATGTGTATGCACCAGCAAACCTTATAGTGCAGGTATTAATTTACATATTTTGTCTTCCCCTCACAGGTGGACATGGTGGTCATGGTCCCCCCCACTCAGAATCTGATGTCAGTGTCTCTGCAGACTCTGACAATGATGGTGGTCATAGTGTGGCAAAGGTGGGGTTGTCAGGGTCTGAATCTGTGTCATCGGTTGGCATCACACAGTCATCCACAATGTCCCTGCACTCAGTCACAATGCCTACACATGCCCTGTCGTCAGCAGTCACAGATAATGGATAGTTGGCAGGTGGTGGCATGGAACAGGCTAGTGTGGTGCATATGGCAAGTATGGGCATAGCCACTAGCCATAGCCAAAGTACAGGTGAGGTCCCACACAGGTGGATGGACAGGGGTGCTCAGAGGACTGCTGCCCATTAAGCCACTATCGCAAGTGCCACAGCAGGTGTCAGAAGATGCAAGTTTTGGGCTGTCATAGATGCACAGGCATGTAATGAATGCAACACCAGACAAATACTCAGGGTTTTGGATGCAAATCCTCCTGGCTTACATGGAGACATACATGACCTTGTTGAGGCCACACTTCAAAATACTGAAGTCATGAATAGACAGTGGGGTGAGACCTTGGCAATCCTCGACCATGGCATGTCTGTGCTAGATCGTGTGGTGGGAGATCAGCATGGCCATGTGGACATAGGTCAGCAGCAACATCAGCTGAGAGTCTACAGAGCCATGCACCTTCACAATCTCATAGTGGCAGTACCACCAGCACTACTGAAGGTGGGGTGCTGTCCACAACATAATGGAGCAGGCCAAGGGCACATGGTCCTGGCTGGTCCCATCAGAGGCACAGATCCAACAGACAGCCATCACCATCGGGAAGCAGTACTGCATCTGGTCTTGGGCCTGGTGGTGGCAGTGAGACCCCTGGCAGGACTAGTTCCTGTGTCCATGGCCAGAGATGGTGAACTGTACACCCTGCATGTATGGTCCACAGCTGCCCAACATACCCTGTGTAGGAAAGCCACATGGTATGACTGTGTGCATACATACACACACATCACCATAACAGCCAGGTCACCTCCAGACACACACACACACACCCTCTGCATGACTCATTCATAGAACACCCCTCCAAACACACACACATGATGTCAACCATATGGCCCAGCCTAGGCCTCTGGGAAACCCATACAACACCCTGTGCATATGATGATACCTGTGTTACATCCCTGTCATCCATACCACTGATGCAGGGACATGCTAATATGGTTCTGATGCACAGGGTGAATTAAGTACAGTTTAGTTATGTAATGCTGTGTAAAGTGCCATCAGCTTGCAATTGTAATGGCTATACTTCAGAGTGTGTGTACTTTTTCAGGCATGATGCATTACTGACGGAATGTAGTCTTGCATCATGTATTCTGCTTGTGTTCTAGGTGTCTGTGAATCAGCAGGAGGTGGCCTTGCCGAAATTGGCAATGAGGGGTTAGGCAGAGTGGTAACACATCGATCATGTCAGAGCCAAGGTACAGCTGTATACATACTCATTTACCAGGTCTGTATAACAGTTATTGCATGTGCCACAGAGCTTATATGGCTGAGGAGTGTGTACAGGTAAGTCCATGATGGTTGATGTCGGCAGGCCTTGTGAAGTGGACAGTATTAAGTGTAGTGGGTGGAACACACCTCAGACTGGCAAAATCCACACCCCCAGAAGATATTGTGTTGACCAAACACACAGAGAATAATGTTCCAACACACACAGTCGCGCACACACACACACACACACACACACACACACACACACACACACACACACACACACACACACACACACACACACACACACACAGGATCACAGTTGCCAGTGTTTTGTTTAGAACCCTTACCCATCTAGTTAGTGGTACTACAGTGTGGTTATCGCAGGTGGCACAAAACTAATAGTGTGATAACTGTTCCCAGGTACCTGTAAAGTGAATAACATCATGTACCCTTGTGAGGTATGGCAATGGAATATGTACTGGGTGTAGAGGAGTCATTAGACTGTCACCTATGAGTCTACACACTCACAAACACAGCAATACACACCAGTGCACACACAATTTTCAGTACTGACATTAGCAGCCCTGCATATCATGTTATTGATTCCATAATGTTACGAAACTTTTGTTTGCAGTACAGGGCTTATAGAGATGAAGAGTATCCACAAATACCACTATGGTGGATGTGAACAGCAGCGTTTGTAAAGTGGACCCTGGGACATGTACTGGGAGTATCATGGCCTAAAATTGTAAACCATGGTCACCCAATGAAAATAGTTCTTACTCAAATACACTCAAAGGATACTGCTCTTACACACACACACACACACACACACACACACACACACACACACATTTGCAAACACTGAGATTAGAATCCCTACCTATCTAGTTACTGCTACTACAGTGTTA
Organism: Protopterus annectens; assembly: GCF_019279795.1. Lineage (NCBI taxonomy): Eukaryota > Metazoa > Chordata > Ceratodontiformes > Protopteridae > Protopterus > Protopterus annectens. The sequence goes on from NC_056737.1 coordinate 540,550,734, forward strand.
TGCACTTATCACATGTGCCACACAGCTTACAGGGTGAAGAGAGTCTCAAGGTAATTTCAAGGTGAACATCACCATGTCTTGTGAAGTATGGCAATGGTTGGTTTACTGGGTGAGAATGTACCAAAATACTTGCACTTACAGTTATACATACTTACACACACAAATACACACATTTTCCAGGACTGAGATTAGCAGCCCTGCCTATCTTGTTAGTCAGTCCATACTGTTACATAGTTCCTGCATGCAGCACAGGGGTTATTGGGCTGAATAGTGTCAACAGATAACTCTAAGGTTGATGAAGACAGCAGGTCTAGTAAAGTGGACCTTGGGATGTGTACTGGCAGTACCATGGCCTAAAAATATAAAACCCACCCCTACGATGGATATAGTTTTCACTCAGACACATACACAAGATATAGTTCTCACACACACACACACACACACACACACACACACACACACACACACACACACACACACACACACACACACACACACACACACACACACACACACACACACTTCCCAGGACTGAGATTAGAACCCCTACTGATCTAGTTATTGCTAATGCAGTGTTATGAATTTATTACACATGCCACAGAGCTTATAGTTTGCAGAGTGTCCCACAGTTCTTCTGAGGTGAACAACATTACCAGACCTTGTAAGGTATGGCAGTGGTAGGTGTAGTGGGTGAGAAGGGCCTCAAACTACTTTCAGCTACATGTTTACACACTCACAAACACTTTTATACACACTAATGCACACACACACACACACACACACACACACACACACACACACACACACACACACACACACACACACACACACACACACACATTTGCCAGTACTGAGAGCCATAAGTTCATAACTTCATAGGTATGTACTAAGTGAATGGCCATGGAGCCTTTACAGACCTAATCCATGGGAATATTCTGGCATCGTGCCACCTGATGATAGCCCCCAGTGTGTCTAATGAGTATAGCCACTGGAGTGATCCCTGGAGTGGTATTTCTATTCCTTATCCACTCATCCAGATTTCTCTTGAAGAAAAACAGTGAGGTGCTCTGCTTGACATATATGTGAAGTCTATTCCATAGTGTGGACAGTGTCTGGGTTGTGAACCTGTCCCTCCAGCATGTTCTGTTGATTCTGGAAATGTGGTTGGGGTCTCCAGGGCATGTGGTGTGGATGGATTTCTTTCTTCAGATGTAACATTCCTGACAGAGCTGGGTCAGACTTGGCTGTGCAAGTCAGGCAGAGATTGTCTCTAAGTAGCCAATATGAGAGAGAATAGTTTGAGTTATTTGAGTCTGTCCATTTAGGGCAAGTGTTTAAGGACTAGCATCCTCCTTGTGAGGTACTTTTGCAGCCTCTGCTGTCATTGCACATCTTCAATGGGTTACATACCAAATGGGCTATTGTACTCCTTGATTGGCCTAATGAGGTGGGAGTACAGGGAGACAATGACCTCTTACATCCTAGATGCAACACCCTTAAGAGATGTGATACATAGGACATACTGAACACAGTGGTACTGTGGTGGTCAACAGAGAGCTCACTGTCATCCTGTGTTCTCAGTTCTCTTATAACAACTTCAGTGTTCAGTGGACTGCCATCAGTGTAATAATTCATGGGAATCATGTTGTTCCCAAAGGGGATGGTGGCACATTTTCTGGCATTAAGCCAAAGTCCAGGGTTCTGACACCAGTCATAGGTCTCAGTGAGGCCTTTGTGCAGGATTTCAACATCATGTAGGAAGGTAATAATAGCACCCACCTTGCAGTTGACTGTGAACACTGTCAGCCAGAGTACCTTCATGTTGGGCTGGACTTCAGAGGTGTAGATCCCAAATGCGAGGGGACTCAGGACCAAACCCTGTGGGACTCTACTTTGACTGGTCGGCAGACTGACATGGAGTTCACTGCTTTCACACTGTGGGTTCTATCTGTGAGCCACTTTGCAAGCCATCTAATGATATAGGGGTTGAGGCCTAGCTGAGTGTGCTTGTCCATGATTCCTGATTGGGGAGTGGTATACAAGGATTAGAAGGGCCACCTATCTTGTTATTTATTCTATACTGTTATATAATTATTGCACATGGCACAGAGCTTATAAGGCTGCAGAGTATCTACAGATACCTCTACAGTGGATGACAACAGTGGGCCTTGTAAAGTGGACATTAGGACGTGTACTGTGTGGGTAACAGAAAGAAATCACAAAACCCACCCCCAATGGATATGGTTCTCACACAAACACACCCTCAGCCACCAACACACACACACACATTTGCCAGGACTGATATTAGAACCCCTGCCTCTCTAGTTACTGCTACTACAGTGTTATGCATTTATCGCATGCACCATGGACTTTATAGGGTGAAGGCTGTCCCAAGGTACTTCTAAGGTGAGGAACATCACCGGCCCTTGTAAAGTATAGCAATGTGTGATGTAATGGGTGAGAGAGGCCACAAAATACTTTAACCTACACATATACACAATTACACCCATTTGTCAGAACTGAGATTAGAACACCTGCCTAACTAGTTATTTCTACTATAGTGTTAAGCAATTATCACATGCACCACAGAAGTTATAAGGCTGAGAACTGCCCAAAGGCATTTCTAAGGTGACTGACATCAGCAGGACTGCTAAAGGAGGGCAATGAGAAGTGTACTGGGTGTGAACAGGCTCAAAATCTTTAACCTACAAACACACATACACACACACGCACACACACACACACACACACACACACACACACACACACACACACACACACACACACACACACATATACAACTTTTATATTTGACAGGATTGAGATTAGAACTCCTACTTAAATAGTTATTTGTACTATAGTGTTATGCAGTTATCACACACACCATAGAGCTTATAAGGCAGAGGCCAGTCCAACCATACTTTTACAGTGAATGACATCAGCAGATCTTGTGAAGTAGGGCAATGGAAAGTGTACTAGGTGTGAGCAGGCTCAAAATCTTTAAGCTACAAATACAGACACGCCCCTTCACATTTGCCATGACTGAAATTAGAACCCATACCTAACTAGTTATTTGTACTGTAGTGTTACACAATTATTACATGTGCCACAGAGCTTGTAGGGGTGAGGGCTGTCCAAAGGTACTTCTAAGGTGACTGACATCAGCAGGACTGCTAAAGTAGGGCAATGGGAAGTGTACTGGGTGTGAACAGGCTCAAAATCTTTAACCTAAAAAGACACACACACACACACACACACACACACACACACACACACACACACACACACACACACACACACACACACACACTCACATACACACACTCACACACACCTTTTACATTTGCCAGGACTGAGATTAGAACCCCTACCTAAATAGTTATGTGCATTACAGTGTTATGCAGGTATCACACACACCACAGAGCTTATAGGGCAGAGGTCAGTCCAACAGTACTTCTACAGTGAATGACATCAGCAGATCTTGTGAAGTAGGGCAATGAGAAATATACTGGCTGTGAACAGGCTGAAAATCTTTAACCTGCAAACACAAAACTTTTACATTTGCCAGGACTGAGCGTAGAACCCCTACCTAAATAATTATTTGTGCTATAGTGTTATGCAATTATCACACAGACCACAGAGCTTATAGGGCAAAGACCAGCATAACCGTACTTCTACAGTGAATGACATCAGCAGATCTTGTGAAGTAGGGCAATGGGAGGTGTACTGGGTGGGAACAGACGAAAACAATTATTCTTACACACACACACACACACACACACACACACACACACACACACACACACACACACACACACACACACACACACACACACCCACAACCACTGTTACATATGCCGGGACTGTGATTAGAACCCCTCTCTATCTAGTTATTTGTATGAGAGCGTTACACAGTTATCACACATGCCATGGAGCTTACAGGACTGAAGCTAGTCCAAAGGTACTTCTAAGGTGACTGACACTGGCAGATGTTGTAAAGTAGGGCAATGGGAAGTGTACTGGGTGGGTAAGGCATCATAATACTTAGAAGTACAAACACACACACACACACACGCACACACACCCACACACCCACACACACACACACACACACACACACACACACACACACACACACACACACACACACAGACTCTCACAAACACACACACACACACACACACACACACACACACACACACACACACACACACACACACACATATACAACTTTTATATTTGACAGGATTGAGATTAGAATTCCTGCTTAAATAGTTATTTGTAATATAGTGTTATGCAGTTATCACACACACCATAGAGCTTATAGGGCAGAGGCCAGTCCAACCGTACTTTTACAGTGAATGACATCAGCAGATCTTGTGAAGTAGGGCAATGGAAAGTGTACTAGGTGTGAGCAGGCTCAAAATCTTTAAACTACAAATACACACACACACACCTTCACATTTGCCATGACTAAAATTAAACCCCCTACCTAACTAGTTATTTGTACTATATTGTTACACAATTATTACATATGCCACAGAGCTTGTAGGGGTGAGGGCTGTCCAAAGGTACTTAAAAGGTGACTGACATCAGCAGGACTGCTAAAGTAGGGCAATGGGAAGTGTACTGGGTGTGAACAGGCTCAAAATCTTTAACCTAAAAAGACACACACACACAGAGACACACACACACACACAAGCACACACACACACACACACACACACACACACACACACACACACACACACACACACACACACACACACACACACACACACCTTTTACATTTGCCAGGACTGAGATTAGAACCCCTACCTAAATAGTTATGTGCATTACAGTGTTATGCAGTTATTGCACACACTACAGAGCTTATAGGGCAGAGGTCAGTCCAACAGTACTTCTACAGTGAATGACGTCAGCAAATCTTGTGAAGTAGGGCAATGAGAAGTATACTGGCTGTGAACAGGCTCAAAATCTTTAACCTGCAAACACAAAACATTTACATTTGCCAGGACTGAGAGTAGAACCCCTACCTAAATAATTATTTGTGCTATAGTGTTATGCAATTATCGCACAGACCACAGAGCTTATAGGGCAGAGACCAGCATAACCGTACTTCTACAGTGAATGACATCAGCAGATCTTGCAAAGTAGGGCAATGGGAGGTGTACTGGGTGGGAACGGACTAAAACACTTATTCTTACACACATACACACACACACACACACACACACACACACACACACACACACACACACACACACACACACACACACACACACACACACACACACACACACACACACACCCACAACCACTGTTACATATGCCGGGACTGTGATTAGAACCCCTCCCTATCTAGTTATTTGTATGAAAGTGTTACAAGTTATTACACATGCTATGGAGCTTACAGGACTGAAGCTAGTCCAAAGGTACTTCTAAGGTGAATGACACTGGCAGATGTTGTAAAGTAGGGCAATGGGAAGTGTACTGGGTGGGTAAGGCATCATAATACTTAGAAGTACAAACACACACACACACACACACACACACACACACACACACACACACACACACACACACACACACACACACACACACAAAGATATGTGATGTGATATTCCAACTCCCACCTCACTACCATCAGACAATGAATATCATCTTGATGCTGGCACATGCCAGTGTTTACAACTGGTATGCAACTGTCTGCAGCAGGACATCACTCTGTACCATTCAAAGTATCCCTGTGTATGACTCGCTTTCTGTGCATGTCTCCCCATGTTTCTCACTCTATCACTGTCTGTCCCTCTCTTCCCCATGTCTATGTATGTGTATGATTGGCATATTGTAATATATTTCCCATATATATGTGAGTGTGTATCACACACAACAGATACAGATATACCACATATGTGCCACCTACAGTTGACTGTGTGTGATCCTGTCTGATGTGTGTGTGTGTGGCACAGCTAGGTTTACATAGCTGTGTGTATGCAAAGACATTTGCACAATACAGAAATAGATAGGCCAATGTGGTTTCAGACATGGGCTTCTCTTCACTAAGTGCAGGAACATGCCCAGTATGACCTTCTATAGTAAGTGTTGGAATCCATTCCAGGGATAGTTGTACTCTAGTTCGGGGTATTGTGTTCTACATCCATACCTTGCAGCCTGTTTGTGCAAGATATCTGGAGATAGGCTGCCAGTATGGGGAAACAATGGACCAAGCATTGGTGGGGGACTGTAACTATTGCTGTGATCAATGTATGAGTTGCTTGAGTGACAGGGTTTGTTTTAGCAGACATTTCGTGACATATGTAATGTTTGACGCTGTACTGTATTGTGTCATTACCTACTGACAGATATAATTGGATCATCACAGTTATTTACCAGAGAAATACAAGATGGATGATGCACAGTCCTATATTATGAGGTAAAGGCTAGACATTCCTGAACAATCCGGCCAGTTGGGAGGTGTGACTACAGCCAATTGACTGATGCAGCTGTGTAAAAGGTCCAGCACCTTGGTGATATTCTAGTGGTGGATCTCTTGGTTCATAGGTTCATAGGTTCATAGGTTCATACTAGGCTATCTGCCCTGGGGCATTTATAAGCCTAGCCCGATTGTGTTCGGCTTACGCCACCCCTTGATTTGAGTATACTGTCCCCTTTATAAAGTTTAGTTTACTGTGCCTCTGTCTAATAGTGACACGTAAGTAATCCCCAGGACAAACCTACGATCCCCCATCCACTCATCAAGATTCTTCTGGAAGAGAGTCAGTGAGGTGCTCTGCCTAACATGAATTGGAATTCTATTCCAGAGCAAAGGGAGCCTCTGGGTTATGAGTCTGTCCTGCCAGCATGTTCTATTTATTTCTGTGCTGAGGTTCAAGTCCCTCGAGTGCGTGGCTCTAAGGGATTTAGATTTACTGAGGTGGAGCATGTCCATTAATTCTGGGTTGGACATAGCTTTATATGTCAGGCATAGATCGCCTCGAAGTAGGCGGTATGCAACTGAGTAGAGCTGGAGTTTTTTTAACCGAGCAGCATATGGCATCTATTTGAGTCCCTTGATCCTCCTGGTGAGGTACTTTTGGGGTCTTTCTAATAGCTGCAGGTGTTGGGTAAGGTACATCCAAAAGGGGGCTTTGTATTCTATGATGGGTCTGATGAGGGATGAATAAAGGGGCACGATTACCTCTCTTGATCTAGATGTGAATCCTTTCATGATGAGGTGGGCTATGTAGAAGGTCTTTCTAACCACTTTGGCAATGTGGTTGTCAAAGGAGAGATTGCTATCAACTTGGGTCCCCAGATCCCTAATTACTTTCTCTGTACTTAATGGGTTAACACCTATGTGGTAATTTGTGGGCACATTGTTTTTGCCAAAGGGTATGACTATACACTTTTTGGCATTTAGCTTTAGACCATGGCTCTGGCACCAGTTATCCATCTCTGCGAGACCTTTTTGAAGGATGTTTGTGTCAGTTGGAGAGTTTATTATGGTGCCCAGTTTGCAGTCATCTGCGAACTTGGTGAGCCATAGTCCTCCCATGTTGGCCTGTACCTCAGAAAAGTAAATACCAAACAAGAGAGGTCCCAGGACAGAACCTTGTGGGATGCCACTTGTGACCGATTTCGAGTCTGAAATGGCTCCAGCAACTCTGACTCTGTGGGTTCTGTCTTTGAGCCAGTTTGCAACCCATCTTGTGACATAGGGGTTTATATTTAGGCTGGATAGCTTATCTATGATGCCCGAGTGGGGTATTGTGTCAAATGCCTTTGCGAGGTCCAGATAGGCTGTGTGGACTACCTTCCCTTCATCTATGGCCTTGGTGACTGTTTTGAAGAAGTCGACCAGGTTCAAAAGGCAGGATCTGCCCTTGACGAAGCCAAATTGGGTAGGATCTAGTGTCTGTAGATCCCCAATGTCTTTGTTTATGAGTTCCATGATGATCCTCTCCATAGCCTTGCATACTAGGCTAGTCAGGCTTATGGGGCGATAGTTTCCAGGGTCCGCAGAGGTGCCACCTTTGTGGAGTGGGACCACTGTTGCTGTACACCATTCTTTGGACACATAGCCTGTAGTGAGGCTGAGATTGTACAGCAGTTTTACTTGAGGGATTAGTTCTTCTTGGAGTTCATGTAGGACGCAACCCGGGACGCCATCTGGTCCCATGGAAGCAGTGTTTTGTGCTTTGGAGAGGGTGGCCTTCACCTGAGCATCAGAGATGTTTGGGAGGCTGCACTCTGCCGGGATAGATACTTGCTCTTTGGGGGGGGGGGGTGGAGAAGTTTGCACTGAACCTGTCTGCCAGGATATTGGCGATGTCTGTGGGTTCAGTGTATTTTTTGTCGTTTAGAATCAACTCAGAACAAGTTTGGGAGTTGCATCCCAGGTTCCCAACATAACTGAAAAAAGCCTTATGATTGTCTTTAGTGTCCTGTGCAATTTTTCTCTCGACGCTGGCCTTGGAGGATTTTATGAGGGATCGTAATTTTTTGCTAGTACTTATCAGAGATGCCTTCCCTTTTAGGGATTTTGCTCTATCATGTAGTAGCTTCCTCCTTCTGTTGTACAGTTTATTTATCTGGGGTCCACCAGACTGGACGCCTGCCTTTGGGTGATTGGGTCTTGATTTTGTTTGGGATAGCATGATCCATGCATTCCTGGAGATGTCCGTAGAATGTGTTTATATAGGATTCTGCAGTTTGGGCCTTAGTTTCCACTGGCCCTGGGGCCTTGAAGGATTCCACTTCAGTTTTGAGAAGTGTGAAGTTCGCTTTTGAGAAGTTTTTCACTGTGGTTTTCTGGGCTGGGGGCGGGGTCGGGATGTGGATATCCAGTGAAATTAATTTATGGTCTGATCTTACCAATGAGGGATATACTTCTGGTATGGAGCATAGAGTCCCCATGTTGGTAATGATCAGGTCTAGTATGTTTTCCCCTCTTGTGGGAGTGGTGACTAGTTGTTCCATAGCATTTTAGTTTATAAATTCCAGTATTCTTCTTACCTGTGCAGTATTCTTCTTACCTGACAGATCATATCCTGGTGTGGCCATACCTAGCAACTGTACTGATTCTCATAGATTATCCAGATGCATGTCTCATATATCTGATTGGTTTCCCTTAACATTGTGGTTTTCTACCACATTTATTGCAATTCAGTCAGGGTTGCAGTCAGGGAATACTGACAGAACATTAGAGTTTCAGACTTCACACCCTTAATCACATCAATGCTACTGCATACCCCCTCTGTTATTCTTTTAACTGTCTAACATTATGAGAGCAATATTTCAATTGTGTCCCTATAGTTGGGCCTTTATCCCACCATTATGTATGGCTTTGTCCAGATTTCTTCCTCTATGCGGTTGAGAGGTATGCTACTAGCATTTAGCAGCATGGCCTTATGTTTGCATTTTGTTGACTGTGTTTTGTTGGTAGTATGGACCCCATGACATTCCCTACAAAAGCACTATGGGTGATACATGGGCCTTTGCCAGAGGCCTGTAGGCCATGTAAGACTGCTGCAGGGTATCTGTGGTGAGGCAGTGCATTCTTTAACTCATATGTTCCCAGGCTGTCAGGCAGTGTACCTCCCTCAGGTGTCAATAAGTGACAGAACACACTGCTGTACTAGTAGGTACCATACCTCTCTACATATGTGAGCCAGACAGCTGGACAAAGCCATGCATCATTGGGTGACAAAGGCCTAAATATACAGAACACTTTTAAATGTTTGCCTTAGAAATCTGGAAGGGTGATAGAATAACAGATTTTGGATTAGCATGCATTTTTCTACTGGGTTTAAGGTCTGAGACACTACAATCCATCAATATATTCTGACTTTAGACTTTCGTGGTTTGCTAGTGATTTGCCAGACAACCACCATTTCAGAATAAAGACACCACAAATATGATGCAAACCTGTGTACATTCTGCAGAAGGTCTGTCCAGTTGTGTGGTATGGTAGCCACTATGTAGGTTACTCCAACCTGTGTACTGTTCATATGTGTGGCTCCCTGTACATGACCTGTTCAGCTTCCTGGCAGTAATAGATATTGACATCTGGATAGTGTACACAACTCCCACTGTAGGTGTAGCTGACATGCAAAATAGTTGGCCCTGCATTTCGTGGAACATGACCCTGTCTATCATAGTACTGTACCTAAGCCAGTAGGACACAACAGCCATGAGAAGTTGCTGCCCACATCGTGACAAGTATTTCCCACACATATGCATAGCTCATTGACTCTGCATATTTTGGACATGCAACAAGTTATCATGTTGATTGGGACAGCCCTGGTGATGTGTGCTCTGCTGCTATTACCCTACAAACTTACATGTTACTGCATTTCTATGTGAATATTGGGGGGTGCACACCTGTCAACAGTATACATTTGCACGGATTGTGTTGGTATTGGCTTTACATTTTGGTTCCATTTAGCATAGTATTGTGCTCTGTCTTGGAGAATAGAGGTATATCACTAGAGGCCACAGGTTAGATTGTAATGCCATACAATTCAGTTTCAGACTTCTTACCCTTCTGAGAGTCTTACTGCAAGGCCTGCTGTGATATCACTGTTTAAGTCTGTAGGGGGATATTCCATCATTGTCATCATTTGTGTGCCTTTGCCAGACATTCCTTTATGGTTTTCTACGGCTGACTTGCTGTGTGAGTCTGGGAGTGAGTATGAGATCCCCACTGTGACATCTGTGCATGTGACCTATGCCCCCCCTTAGTTGGCCCCCCACATATACTGCAGTTGGATTTGTTACCTTAAATGATACTGCATACTGTGGGGAAGCCAGTATTGTGTAAACATTTCCTGGTGTTCCACATAGCTGTCAGTTGTCTGCTGCTATCCCAGTAGGCCACCCCATTCTCTTGCATGCATGCAGCATTACCATAAATATGCTACCAAAACATACTAATCCATTCATTTATTGTTAAGAAGACTGACTTACCTTGTAACTGCAGCAGTTGTGAGGATGGTGCTTGAGAGCTGCCTATGTTGGATGCACACAGTACACTGCCTATACATGTTAAGTTACAGGTAATGTGATGTGTGTGTCATCCATTTTACTGTGTGTGCGAGTCAGGAAGAGGTGTCAGTCCCTGAGTCCCTACAGTGTCAGTGTATGTGCTATGTGTTACCTCTTTCCCAAGGCCTGGGCATACTGGGGATGCCTCCGTCTGCCTACGGGAGCAGACTCAGGGGCCTCCTCCTCTGAGTCTCGCTGTGCCTGTGGGGACCTTGGCAATGCTGGTGGGCTGTGTGGCCCTTCCCCATGCTGTTCCTGCTGCAGCTGTTTCCACAGGATCATATTGTGTAGCATGGCACATACTATGAACATGTGTGCACATGTGACTGAAGAGTACTGCAAGGCTCCTCCAGATATGTCAAAGCAGGGGAACCGTGACTTGAACATCCCAAACACATGCTCTATAATGATCCTGGTTTGTGGTGTGCCTCATTATGGCATTCTTAAGTGGGAGTGTGCATTTCTGATGGATGTCATCATCCACAGCTCCAGTGCATAGCCAGCATCCCCCATGAGATGGCCATATGGGATGTCCCCACTGGCAAATGCCTGGTACAGCTGTGACGAATGCCAGATGTGGGAGTCATGATAGCTTCCAGGGCTGCCAGCACACAATTCATGACAATGCCCTGGGCATTGCACATGACCTGGCAGTTGATGAAGGGGTAGCCCTTGTGGTTTATGTAGACCCTACCCTGTTCACTTGGTGGTGCTTTGATGTGAATGTGCATACAGTCTATCACACCCAGTACCTCCGGGTATTCTACATGGAGGAAGAGATGCATATAGCTGGTCCATTCCTAACAGGTGTTGGGGAAGCAAATGTGCTCACAGGCATGTTGTAGAATAGCATCCAGGAACTGGTGGAGTACCCTGGATGTGGATGCCTGTGAGACCCCCATGATGTCCCCTGTAGCTAGTATTCTTAAGGCTACATGTACCTTGGTATCCACTGGGATGGGTTCCCCTCTGTTGGCTCTGGGTCTGAGTTGAGGCTGGCACAGCTCGATGATTTGCTGCAGTATGTCTGCATCCACCCTGTAGTTGTCTACTATCTCCAGATCATGTAGTCCCTGGTTAGTTACCCTGGTTCTGAACACTCTTCTCCTCCTTGGTCTGTGGCAGTTGTGAGCATTATCTTCATCACTTCCCTCAGCCTCTACCACATACTGATGGATTAAACAATGGCAGCCCCTAACATTTTTCCAGTTAAACTTCCCCCGCATGTGTACACCAATGCTGCAGAGTTTGTGGGGAATAAACAGACTGTAAGGTGTTTCCATAGTTTATAGTGTTGTGCTGCAGATCCTGCCTGTATGATTGGCTGACTATAATGCAGTCCACCTGCTAGCTATGAAATTTGGACTCGATTGCTTTTATTCTGCTATTTCCCTTTTTTTTTACCTTTTTTCCCTACGATTTCCTCCCCTTTTAAGCCCCAAGGCACGCCGCTCAAACCCGGTGCCCAAATGTAAACAGTCCTGCTATTACTGGGTTTTTTTTTTGTTTTGTTTTAAACCCAGTGTGCACCATGCAAATCTGATTAGCTAATGTAAATACTGAGAAATGGCCCTCCCTGGATGTGAACATGCTCTTCATTTCATGGAATAAGTCAATACAGCCTCAGACACACCCCATTGCTTAGCTGTGTTTAGCTAAGCTTATCTGGGAGCCATGAAACTCCAATGTCCTTACATCAAGCATGACACACACACTTTTCATGTCTGCTGCTCCTCCTGCTTACACCACTCCCTTATAGCACCTACATGGTTAGGTGCAGTTTGGCATTTAGAAACATTTTGAAATTCAGTAAAATTCCCTTATTTGCATACCCCACTGCCTTAATCCCTAGTTACTACACTACACCAGACCCTTTCCCCTTAGCAACCTCTGTTCCCTGGTATTGTTTTCATTCTGCATACCATAAACTATAATGGCAAATTGCAGATTTCACTTACAAATGCCCTTTCAACTTTTTTTTTTTATATTTTCAGCACAATCCCGTTTGCGTGTCGCTGTCCTATGCTTAAAAGGTCAAGATCGACAAAAAAAAAACTTTTATTTTTGTATAATTGAAACACTTTTCCATGCCAATGGCCATATATTTGTCCATTGGCATGCCTATAGATTATAATACATTCTTTTATTTGAGCTGTCATGCCTCCATTTTGATTTTTGCAGAAATGCATTCTGCTAGTAGCCGAATACATTTCTGCTGGTAACACTATTCCTGCACAGATGCCTGCCTGCTTACTGAATCACTAATTTACCTCATTTGTATGGTTTTTACCAGCAAATGAAATAATTAGCATTATTCAGTGGTGTCCATGCAAAAATAGTGCTGCCGAGCTCGTGCACATTTCCAGGCTTGTTTACTGGATCGCTCAGCGGCCATATTTCGTGCAGGAGCGGCTGCACTATTCTTACACTCCATGTAAGCTTTATTGAATCCCAGGGTAAGACTTTATAGCAATACACTGATTGCTCACATGTAAGTATAAGCATTTCCCAGACCTTTTATTTCAGTTGGCTAAAGATTTAATACAAATAAAAATCACTGCTAATAAAGAATGGGATAATGTATAACATTGTCTGTGAATTTTTTGTCTGCATTTCTTCTTTCTGTCTGTTCACCATTTCTTTTTTTCTTATTTTAGTTATGCATTACTTTGTCATTTATTTTCTTTCTCTCCCATTAATCCTTAGCAGTAGTCCAGCCAGGTACCTCCCAGGTTAGGGAATATTCACCTAATCACCCTCAACCTATCCAGGGACAGCCAAACAGGGTCTGGGCAGTCGCAGTCATACCAGTCCTGTAGACACCCTGACACATGGGAGCTTGACATCCTTACTGAATGTGGGCTTCAGGAGTTGGTTAAGCATGTGGTAAAGCAGGTAGTAGACAGATACCTTTAGTCAATCAAGAAATCTCTTCAGCAGGAAGAAGACCTGCTGTCCCATTTGATGCCAACCCTCTTGCCACCAAAGGAGCTTCCCCCTCAACATTGGTGTCCTGCAGTTCAACAAAATCAGGCAGTGGAAACATTACAGGTCATTTGAAGTGGGGATTTTTGTTGGTTTGGACTCCCCATCATTCTCCTCCTCCTTCCCTTAACCTCAATCCTATACCTTCTTATCTATTTCCTATGCAAACTACCCTCTTGTACAAACAATTTGAAGAAACAGGTGGAGGGTCTAAACTCTGATAAAAAAATAGCATCCTTCCTGTTCCACCTCCTCTAACAAAACCAACTTCATATTTTCCTTCTGTGTTCCCTCCTTTGTTATGGCCACCCTTTTTCAAAATTTCCTATATCCCCTTTTCCATTATTTGAGCTATCAATAGAGCGTCCACATAAGTGCACACCTATATAAAATATATTGCATTTCTTTATTTTTTTAAATATTAATAATAAAAGCTGCACTGTCCTCTGCTTGCTTTAAGTCTTGGAAGCATGACTACACATAGCTACATTCATCCTCAGTGTCCAAATATTTATAAAATCATACTAGGCATAAGATTTTCACATAATCCTTTGCACATACTTAAAAAGATTAATGTCAGATACTTTGTACTTTTGCATTCACTGGTCATGATTCTTAAAATGTTCTGCATATTTCTGTCATTATGGCAGCTGAGCCATGCCAACTACACCGTCTCTTCCTTGGACTGTGCCTTGTCAGCTCAACATCCCTAGTCTTCAGCAAAGGCCACTGTAGGGAATGACCATGTAACTGCCCACCCCTCCTCTGCTGCTGTATCAGTCACCTGAGTCTTTAATCAAACCCAGGTTATCCAGGCTGTATTTAGATCTTTGTTCCTTTATGCCATTGGAGTGGCTGGAAAATACTAATGTTTAGAGCAAATTGTAAAACTATCCACTAGAGACTATAATATCTTTGAATGGGTCCTAATCAACCTACACCAAGCCTCTGCATATAACCCCCCCCAAAAAAAATTCTTAGTCATTGGTTAAATTTGAACAAAAATCAGTCATCTTCTCTGTCAGGCCTAGTAGTACCAACCCACCACCAAATGAAAATACTTTTAGTGTCTTTTCCAAATTTAGCTTGTATAAAAGTTAAGTGAAATTTCCAGCAGTCCGCCATAAATGAGCACAGCTGAAAGAGCTATTGTATTCAGTTCTTACTTTAACAAGCACCTAAACAAGCGCATAGAAGATTCTGTACCCATCTGCAAAAATGTAATGGCAAATTCAGGAATAAACCTCACTGATAAAAATCCCATGTTAATAAATTGTACAACAAAATAAGGAAAATAATTCCCATCCTCCACATCAGGACCACACTAAAACATGCCATCAATTAACTTAAGAGCACTATTAGAGGATGTAAAGCAGAGTACGAGCTTAAGATTGCTACAGATACCTAAATCATTCTTCAGTGATATCAGAAAATTAAAGAATAATGTCCAATAATTTACCGGGTACACCCATAATAATATCACAAGTCTGATCTCAAGGTGGTAGACAATATATTAGTAGAAAAATGTAGTAACGCTAAATGTGAACCAATGCTGCTACACAAAAACTTAGAACAAACCAAAACCAGCACATTGTCATAGAATGTTGACTCCATATAAATACACTGTGCTATAAATTATTAAATAATGCTTAGCACTTTTGTTCAAAATAACCAGACTTCATCAGTTAATTTAATACATTTAAATCCGAGTTTAAATAGATTCAGTAACAATGCACTCATAAAATACTAAGATATGTGAGCGATAACATAACAAAGATTTCCTAGCATTAGAATATTTTAAAAACATGTTAAAAATAATATAAACAAATATCTGCCTTTATAAATTCCTAATTTTGTCTGGCTTTTTTAAATTTTAATATACTACTTATAGAAATCTGATCATTCAACCCTGGTGGAATGTCATCTTTCAGACATAACTTCCGCATCAGTTCCCTAACTTCTATAAGCGCCTTCCATAAGCCACTGTGCAGGTTCCTTTCAACTTCACAAAACCATCACAACTTTGTGCATGTTTACTAAGAGCATGACTGACATCTCACTTCAAGATGTCATGTACAAACTTTCTTAAACTATTTGTTGTTTCACCTACATAGTAAACTGGACAAGTTTTACACATAGCTAAGTAAATCAGACCTGTAGTACTACAATTATAGTTGTCATTAGTTGTTACATTCTTTATATTTTTTAAATGTAACATGGCCTATAATGCAAATATAATGACAGTGAGTGCATGCACTGCAACAGTAGGTACCGACCTTCATTTTAAATATTTTTTTATAAAGACATCGCTTTTCTGGTAATGTTTTTAAATTGTTGATATTTAAAAATAAAAAATAGGATTCTCACCCACATATTTTTTAATATTCTCATCATGAAAAAATAAATTCCAATTTTTCTTAATAAAATCCATAATGACATTTGTACCTATATTATAAGACGTAACCACAGCTTTATCAAACTTGCCTTTCTTTTTAAAACAGTTTAGTCCCAGAATGCAAAAGGGCTATATATGTCTTCAAACCTCTCTTTTCTTTTACTTTAAGTATCTGATGCAAAAAACATCAGGATTCCCTCCCTGTTAAAATATTTTTTGAAGTTTCTCCAGTTCATACATAAATTGCTGATATATAGTTGCCATTCTTGCAATATAGACTATTTGGCCCTTAAATAAACTCTTCTTTTGAAATCGATGGTACCAACTTATATAATGGAGATATGAATTAGAAAAAAAGTTTATTTTTTGTCAATAGTTCATCTAAAGCTTCTTAAGGGTAAATACTTATCATTAAATATGTCCAAATAGCTGATTCCATTATCAGAAAAAAGACTCATTATTTAAACTGTTCAACATCAGCCAATCCACAGGGTTTATCCCTGATGTCTGGAGACAGTCACTGTGACTCCCCTCCATAATGATGGCTACTGTATGGAACTGAGCAATTACAAACTCAACAGCTTTATGTGGACGACATAGAGTACATCCCAGCGGTACTCATCGCCCCAGTCATTTCACTATTTCATGAAGTTCAGGTTCTGTCTCCTGAATGTAGTATGCTTCTCTGGAAAGGTAACGGTGGCTGATGAAAGTGGTAACTCAGTGCTTGCTGCTTATTTTGATCTGGTCAAGATTTTTGACAAAAGTCCCCACACTCGTATTATTATAAAATTAGACAAATTTAATGTAAACTTCTATGTTGTCTGCTGGATTTCAAATTTTCTGTTCAACAGATCTCAAGTTATGAAAGCTCTGGTAGTCTGTAAGATAATAAAGTTGTACCTAATGAACTAGTTAGGTACCAGATGGGGTGCTGGGCCATCTCATACGTGGAATTTGTTTTGTAGTAATCCAAGGCAATATTAAAGAAGTACTGATGCATGCAACCTGCGTAGCAATATCTGCACATCCACAAATACTAAACAGGTTCAGCAAGGACTACAACTTATACTTATCTGGTATATCACAAATGGGTGCAAGCTAAATGCAAACAAAAGTGCAGTGTGGGAGCATTCATCAAAAAGCTGTCCCCACCCCATTCATTATACATGCTAATCTTCTTCAGGTAAACATAAGAAAATGGGTATCTATGTAGACAACTGTGTCTCAATTAATTATCATGTCTCAACCATCAGTAGAAAATCCTTCCATCTGCCCCAGTTAATTTCCAAGAGAATATCTTTAAGATCCAAAATAATCATAGTAGTCCTGTCTTCTTCCCTTATCAAACCCATAATTTAATACAATGTCCCATTTTGGTGTTCACAAATCAAAGCATATCATTCAATTTGAAAGTCCCCAAAGAAAATAAAAGGCTTTATATCCCTTGACTAACCCAAAAGATTAACATGACTCTCCAGACACACAGTAACCTACTGGACGCTCTACAATAACCAGTATATATGAAAACAAGTTGCCAAAAACTAAACAAGAATCATTACAGGGATAGGTTCCTAACTTGACATTTTCTCAGCCTATGAAATAAGTTATCACTACAGATCATATATATTCACTACCTTCAAAACTAGCATTAATGATTTAGTAGGGAGACACAAATTTAAGCAAGGGTTATTATATATGACCTATTTAATTTAGAGGTAAACTCTAATAAATGCTCAAACAGGTCCCCACAGTTTTTAGGTGTGTCTGCTTAAAGTTGCCTACTGCTAGACATGTTCTGGTTCTCATATTCTGCTTCCATTCATTGTTACTGTGGTCCTAGGTCAACTTCAAGCAAGGTTATTTTAATGTTTTTTGAAGGACCTGGGAGCTTTTACTGTAGGACAGAGGAGTTAAACACTATGCCAGGACATAAGTGGCATGGCTTATTGAAAATTGGAGTGATTTTTTTTTTTTTTTGCATTATGCAATGGGATTGTATTACATATTTCAATGGACTTATTGAAATGTACATTTTTGCTCTATGAAGTCTCTTTTTGGAATAAAAGTTGGATGAAAGTACTAGATGAGCATGCACACACAGACACAAACATTCATATATGGAAATACACACACTCTAACGCTATCCCTGCCCCTAACCATACACAGTACATTACTAAAAACCCTTTCCCTAACAGTACTACTATACAAATCAAAAGGACAGAGAGCACACACAACACCAAACATGTTAGAGTAAATCTACTCTCTTATCTAAGTCTTACCCTAACCCGCAAACACTTGCACATACATACCAACCACTAAAACCTTTTCAGTGAAATATTCATTTTCCTGTACTCTCATACTTACAAACACAACCAAAATGAGCATGCACTTTTGATATTTTCTGCTTTCAGTATTTTTCATTCTATAAAAAACATTTCAGTTAAATGTACTTTTGATAATTTGTGCTGTAACCATATATTTCGTGTCATGCATGTTAGCTTTCCTTCAGTCAGTTCTGAATGATTGTCTCACATCTCATCAAAAAACTGAAATAGGCGGTACCATTGTGATACCATTGTGAGGAATTTATAAATGCTACCATGAGGTGTACACAAATTTTACACCTTGAGATAACCTTTTGGAATTCACAAACAGCCCCACCACAGTGTTTTTGCACAAAGAAATGCAACTCCAAAATGAGCAATCTCCATGGCCATGTTTGATGCTAATGATGCATTCTGGGGGAGAGGCATATGCTAATTAGTCCTATGTTCCCTCAGGAATTGCCTTCAGGAAGTCATCTAGCCACTCCTTGCACCTCACAGTAGTGAACATGGCCTCCTGACTGTGTTTTTATTCACCATGATAGAAGTAAGTGCCGGGGAGTTTAAGGGGAAGGTAGAGTTAGAAGGTGTGTGTGTGTGTGTGTGTGTGTGTGTGTGTGTGTGTGTGTGTGTGTGTGTGTGTGTGTGTGTGTGTGCGTGTGCGTGTGCGTGTGTGTGTGTGTGTGTGTGTGTGTGTGTGTGTGTGTGTGTGTGTGCGTGTGTGTGTGTGTGTGTAAGTGGCTGTATGTATGGCTGTATTTGTGAGTGTGTGTATGTGTAGCAGTAGGGGAGTTAATGAGGGGGTAAGTTAGGTAGCTGTGTGTGTCTTTCTCTGTGTGCTTATTGGTGAATGCATAAGTGTGTGTGTGAGAGAGTAATTTGGTAGGAAAGGGTTGTTTGTTGTGCGTGTGTGGGAGAAGGGGGTGACTGTCATCTTTCCACACACTCCTACACTAGGGATCACAGCCTACAACATAGTGGGTGAAGTGCAGTGACACATAATGAAGACAAAAGAACACTAAGCAACACAGAGAACTCCTCAATACTCTGCTGCTCAGTACATGTGAAAGAGGTGGGTGAGGAGAAACACTAGGCACTGGGGAGAACTTTTGAATCTCATGCCTTAATGGCACTTAACAAAGATAGTGGGGGGCTACTAGACACCAGGGATACTTGTTTAATAATGCATGGGTCAAGGGGAATTATAGACTACAGGGATAAGAGCCAGAGCCTCAAGTAAAATCAAGTTACCATGGTGGACTTCCAGCATCAACAATCTCTACAATAAACCCAAAAAGTTGCTGTCCAAGAAAACAAAGACAAGGACCCAACAATGGAAAAGCACACTCCTCAGCCTTAACAGGCAAATAAAACAACTTGCCAAATCATCGAAGAGCTGCTTTGAGATAAATCTAGCAAATACTGCAAGGATAACCATAGGGCCGTTTACAGTTTTGTACTTAACCTAAAGGGTAGTACCCAAGCATGTACAGAACTGGTGGCAAAAGGTATCAAACACACTGACCCCACAGATATAGCGAACCTGCTAGTGTATAGGTCTGGCAAAAATGTAACTTCCTTATCCTGTCCTAACTTACAACAAACCCTCCCCCAAGCCCCCCCCCACCTTACATATCTGAAAAGTAGGTCCTCAAAGCCCTGTCCAAGGCAAAGAACATGGCCTGTATAGGACCAGATGACATCCAGGACTGTCTTCTAAACAGGCTAAAACATGAACTAGCATCACCATCAAGTACCCTTTTCAATCATAGCCTAGCCACAGAGTTTGTTCCTGCGGAATGGAAAACAGCTACAGTTATTCCCCTCCACAACACTGGCATAGCAACAGACCCGGGGAATTACAGATCCATAAGCCTGACCAGCCTAATCTGAAAGGCCATGGAATGTGTCATTATGAACCTCATAAATAAAGGCATAGGTGACCTCCAAACCCTGGACCCTACCCAATTCGGCTTTATGAAGAACAGATCCTGCCTGTTAAATCTGGTGGATTTCTTTGAAAGTGTGACCAAAGCTATTGATGAGTGCATATCTGTGCACACAGCATACCTTGACTTAGCAAAGGCTTTCGACACAGTCCCACATTCAGGAACTATCGATAAACTTAGCAAACTGAATGTAAACCCCTTCGTTGTAAGTCAGGTTGCCTCACAAACTGGACATGCACTATCAAAGTGGGTAACTCCACATCAACCATCAGACCTGTTACCAGTGCGGTACCACAGGGATCAGTGCTAGGCTCCCTACTATTTGGTATATACTTCTCAGACGTTCAGGTAAAAACTAAAAGGTTGTGGCTGAGCAAGTTTGCAGAAGACTGCAAACTAGGTGCAATCATTGAATACCCAAATGATGTCAGTATTCTCCAGGATGGTCTCACACAGACCAATGACTGGTGTATCATTCCCGGTCTCAAACTGAATGCAAAGAAATGCATCATCATTCCCTTCAGCACAAACAATGTCCCTTCACACTGTCAAATCAATAACAATACTCTAAGTACTCATGAAGTGGTAAAGGACATTGGATCACAGGTTGAACACAACCTTAACTTCGATCACCATTTGTCTACTGCTGTAAGGAAAACTTTCCACATAGCTCACTTGTTTAGTAAAGGCATTGCCTCGAGAGTAAAAGAAGTTGTAACCCCCCCCCCTATATTCAGCATTATCTGGCCCATAATTGAGTATAATGCCCCATTCAGTATATACTGTACTAGGTATCTACAGCAATTAGAGGGGCCTCAGAGGTTTCTAACAAAGAAGATCAAGGGGCTCCAGCATGTGCCTTACATGGAACAACTAAAATCATTGTCACTATACTCCATATCATATAGATTTCTTAGGGGAGACTTATGCCTGGCCTACAGAGGAACTCAAGACCCAAACCTAATGAACTTACTGCATATCCGTAAATCAAATGTAGGGCTACCTGTTCCAGGGACTAAAATATGACCTGCAACTTAAATAGGACATGCTGGAGGGACAAATTTATCTCCCAGTGACTGCCACATCTTTGGATCAGGCTACTAATTCATGTGAAAAAGAGCACCTCTATGACACTGTTCAAGAGGAACCTGGAGGATGGGGCACAGTAAATTCTTACAATGGATAGCGCCCACAACCCTCCTGGACATGGGCAGTCATCCCCAAATGCAATCTTGGGTATTGACTAGTACCTCTACAGTATTACATTGGATTGAAATGGCTAGGCTTAAAATGACCTCTGGGTAGATAGCATAGTAATCTCCTGTGATCCTATGATCATATGATGTACTGAAGGACATGATGTGTGCAACACTAATGTCTAATGTCTGGTAATAATGACTGAAATTTTCTGTGATTTATGAGTGCAGGAAAAGGAGATATAGGGATGTTCAGATAACATAGAGACAGATATGGAGTCTATAGTGTGTGTGTGTGTGTGTGTGTGTGTGTGTGTGTGTGTGTGTGTGTGTGTGTGTGTGTGTGTGTGTGTGTGTGTGTGCTTGAATGTGTGTAGAGTGTGTATACAATAGTAAATGGGGAGTGCATCTGCTTACACAATGCAACCACCCACACTGTTACCTACCACAGGAAGTGCCGATCTGCAAATTAGCAGATAATGACTTCTTTCCTCATTATAACTAATGTGTCTATGAATTACAAAATAATGCATTGCATTAACTGGGCCTCTTTGCCATGGCATTTAATGCGATGCGGTAGATACTTAATGAAGTCTCATGTATGTATTCTAAAGGAGGCAGATCCTATTATCCTAGCTTTAAAAAAATGATAAGCTGTGAGACAATTAACAGTAATCAAGAAATCCTGAGGTGACTACAAAAAACTCCACCATTCTCATTACACCCATATGCATGCACGTGTGAGTGTGTGTGTGCGTGTGTGTGTGTGTGTGTGTGTGTGTGTGTGTGTGTGTGTGTGTGTGTGTGTGAGTGTATACATCATCACAGCACAACTACCACACTATTATCCTTTACTCATTTTATCTCTACATCTCTCAACAATAACAAATTTGTGTCATGCCTCTTCCTCGACCTCTCTAAGGCCACAACTTCCTTCTCTCCAAACTAGCTTACCTCAGTCTGTCCAACTCTACTTTCAACTGGTTGTCTAGCTATCTAATAGACTATAATCTGTCAAATAGCTCTCTGCTACTTCCCCTTTCCTTTCCATTCAAACTGGGGTTTCCCGAGGCTCCATCCTGGGGCCACTGTTATTCAGTATCTTTACTAATAATTTCTACCTATCCTGCCCACACTCCACACTAATACAATATGCTGACGACTCCACCATCATCTCTATTTCTGAAAATCTATTTCACCTACTCACCCTTACCGAAGAAACCCTACACTCATTTGAAAGATGGCTCACAGCTAATCAACTTCTACTCAACCCTAATAAAACTAAACTACTTCTCTTCCTCCCCAAACTTCTCCAGCACCTCAAATCCACCTTCTCTGTTTCTTCTCTAAACAACACTATGATCAAAGTCGTATCTCACACTAAATTACTTGGGGTTTATATAGATGACTAACTTAAATTTGACATCCACATCAATAATTGCATGAAGAAGACACACCAAAAACTAGGATCACTTTGCAGAAACAAAAAATTCTTAACACAAGAATCTAAATTGTCCTTAGCTCAAGCCTACCTATTCCCGACCCTATTATACGCTGCCCCAATCTTAACCAACCTCCAAAAAATGTCAGCCAAACTTGAACTTACTTACAATAAAAAAGCTGGATTTGCCAGTAATCTCCCATATTGTTCTCGTCACTACCTTTCCTTAAAAAAACTACATGGCTGGAATTTCAAAATCAACTCCTGCCACAACTTCACCTGACTCACTCTATCCTTCATCAACTTCTAGCCTGTCTTTCTCTGGCAACTCTCATCTCCCCTTATCTCCCTAGTCATGAACTTCATAGCTCTGACCAACACCTCCTTCAAATTTTCAAACCTAATAAATCCATAGGCAAATTCTTTATAGCCATTCAGTTGTCACTGCTTGGAATAAACTTCCTCCCCATATCAGATCAATTCATAACTCTTATCAATTTCAAACTAGCTTTAAAAGAATATCTGCTAAACTCCTGGACCTGCCCCTGAAGACACACTTGAACACTACCCCTTAGCCTCCTTCTCTTCTCTTTTGTCCCTTGTTTCTTTTTATCATATATCTGTCCTGTATGTATTTTATTCTGCTTCTCTGATTATTCCTTCATCTCTAACAAGACTCTGTTTAATACTTTGCATTCTACTACCTTATTTCTATCCCGTAGTAGAAATCTCTCTTGTTTTTCATACTACCATAATTTTAACCTGATTTTCTATGACATAGCCTCTCTTCAATGCATTGTGATCACATTTTGTATTATACTTTTTGTTCTAATGATGTAGAAGACAGATATTTATTCCTCCTATATTAATATGCCTAAATACTTACTGTTATTGTAACACTTTTTTTACTGGAGCTTTTCTCCTCGGGCCTCTGCTGAAAAAGGGCATCTGCCCAGCCAGACTAACCTGGTTAACAAATGGGAAATAAATAAATAAATATATATATATATATATATATATATATATATATATATACATATATATATATATATATATATATATATATATATATATATATATATATATATATATATATATACAGAGAGAGAGAGAGAGAAATGGATTGACAGATATCAAAAAATTAAATCTCAAGCCTTAACAGCAGTTAACAAAGATTAAGGGGAACTGCTAAATAACAGTGATAATTTTTTAATAATAAATTGGTCAGAAGGACAGCTAGAGTTCAGGGATACCTCAGATATGTTGAAGCATATGATCTGTGTATCTCTGTTAATGCTTTATGTGAAAAATGTTTCTATTTTCTATTTGCTCAAACCTTTGGATGTAATTTTGAATGCTAGAAGTGGTCTGTGCACTTATGTATATATGAATAATATACAAGTAATGGTGGTATTGCTGACTTTTGCTCTTTCAATTTGAGATAGCATTGAAGAACTTTGATAACATATTTTCTTATAGCATGCAGTTTTAAAGTAAGTGTACCAAAACAGTGCAGAAAAAATAAATAAATGAGAGAGCTGCACTGTTTTGCATTGCTGTGGGATGTGAACAGTTAATCCGTTTTGAGTGTTGAGGGTCTGTGGTGTATTTGGGGGATTATGCATGTACAGCATTGTACTGGGCAACAGTGGTATGTGGTTTTAGGATTGCAGAGCAGTGCACTTAGAGTAGTTTCACCTTGCCTACACTATTGTGCAATCATGGTGTTAGCACATGTAAAGTTGTGAGGGTATAACCCTACTAAACCCCAAAAAAAGCAAAAGCCTAATTTTCAGAACTATTAAAAAGCTCTCTATATGCCTCAATATGCTTCTGCTTAAGAACCAGGATAACAGTATAGGAACCATTCCTACTTTTAGATACATTGTCATTTGGGTAGACCAGTCATTGAACTATCACAAACATGTTGAAAAAAATGAATCCATAGTCAACCACCTATTCATTTGGACCTAGACAATATCATTCTTCCTGTCTCCTTGAAAAAGAGCAGACATTGACAAGGGCATCCTTTTTGTCAAATTTGCAACAGCCTCAAACAGAAATACTGCAAACCTGTAAACTATTTGAAATAAAACTAGTCCCTTCATAGCCAAATACCCTTGATCTGAACACCACTGCCTATCAATTAACCAACAAATTGCTACCTGTATAAGAGAGAGCTGACCTCTTCTTTGCATCACTTGTAATTAAACATTTACATAACGGCACCCCATCTCTCCTTTCCAACAAACTACTTACATAAATCCTTTTTGGATACAATCTTAAACATAACCCTAATTCTGGTCCCATATCCCAAAATCCTAGAACAAAACTTCAGTTCATCAATCAGAGTTTCTCAATACTTGTCTCCATTCACTGGCAATTGTCTCCCCTCACTCCTATAAAAAATTACCCACATGCTCTAAGTTCAGGCCACAACTCAAGGATTTCTTAATTAAACAAAGCAAGTGCATGTGCACTGCTGCTACTGCTGGTCACATGACCTAACTAAACCAAAGTCATCACTGTCTAGCCATCTTGACTATTTCTCTGTGTGGCAATCTCCATCTGGACAATTTAGATCTGTATGAACGGAAATAACAGATATAATCTGTTTATTTTAGTTTCAGTAACTCTACATAGACTGTTATATCTTAACTCTATTTAACCTTCATCCTTTTTGTATTGTATATTGCAGTCTCCTAGAACACTATACGTTTTGCTTACTTTGTAACCTTGTTGTTTTATCGACCTGGTTTGAACCTTCAAATGGTCATACTTAACAAGTGTTTTACTCTGGTAAACAAATTAAATAAATGCAGAATATGCCCGCATGTTAAAACATGTACACAGCCGCACAAGCACAACTCTGGCTATGAAAGTCAGACAGACACGCACACACATTTGAACACACACATTTTTATTTTGTCTGAGTAAAGTTATTGTAATTTTAACATTTATTCAGATTGCATGCTGCATTATTGCAGATCAGGCTGTAATTAGCAAG
Source organism: Protopterus annectens (assembly GCF_019279795.1). NCBI lineage: Eukaryota > Metazoa > Chordata > Ceratodontiformes > Protopteridae > Protopterus > Protopterus annectens. Next base: position 540,577,083 of record NC_056737.1, read on the forward strand.
TGTGAAGTTTATGAAATGTATTCATTAATAAAGATAATCACACTCATGTTTATTTTTATGAACTGTTTGTTACCAAGAAATGACATCAGAGAAAAATGAAGACAGATGTGTTCTATAAGGTAATTGTTAGTCATACTATAACATTTCTGTTTTTTTTTTTTTTTTTGGAGCCAGCAGTTCATACTTCAGAAATAAGAAGCAACATTGCAAAATAAACTAGTATTTGCATACACTTTAATTATTTATAATACACTTTTATATAGAACTATAAAGCACTACAGATGCCAGGTTTAGAATATGACCAACATTTTCCATCAGATTCCCTGAAAGAAAAGACTCCCACAATGTATGCGATAGTGGAGGTAGCACTACCGCGAGCTTAGGCTACAATCCTGTTACCCACCTATGCATGTAGTAATGCACACACTGAGCTGGGATTATACCTTACACAGGGCCTTAATGTCATCTGATTTTAAATGGTTTATTATTACTTTACATAACACTGGAAATGTACACAAAATGTATTTTCTTTATTTACTTTCTTGTTTGTTATTTTTTTGTTGGGTAGTCTGTTTGGGTCTACCTGAAAATGCCAAAAGTCCACAAAGCTGACAACGAGAACACTGACACCGGAAGATCGACAACAGAGATGATCGAAAGTTGAAAATCCCGATGCTGAGAACACTGACATGTTAAGGTAAGTGTGCGATAGGGATGGACATTAGGGTCAGGGTGTGGGTAAGGTAAGGTAAGTTTGTGATAGTGACAGAAGTTAGGGTAGGGTGCGGGTCAGGTAAGGGTGTGATAGTGACAGACTTTAAGTTTAGGGGCGGGTTAAGTGAGTTAGGGTTAGGGTGTGGGTAAGGTAAGTGTGCTATAGTGACAGACTTGAGGGTTAGGGGTGGATTAAGTGAGTTAGGGTTAGTGTGCAGGTAAGGAAAGTGTGCGATAGTGACAGACTTAAGGGTTGGGGCGGATTAAGTGAGTTAGGGTTAGGGTGTGGGTAAGGTAAGTGTGCGATAGTGACGGACCTTAGGGTTAGGGTTTGGGTTAAGGTTAGTGCATAGATAGTTGTGTATGTAAGGTTTAGTGTAGGTTTGTAAGGTTTTTGCTGTGCTTGTGTTGTGTGAGCATTTTTCAGGAAAGGTATTTGTTTTGTTGATTGTCGGAATTGTGGTTTGTCGGGCATGTGAAGTTTCGTGTTTTTGAACTTTCGGTTTCTTTCAGTTTTGTCGTGTCGGTTATTTCGTTGTCGGTGTTTTGGCGTGTCGGTGTTATCAGGTAGACCCATCTGTTTACATATTACTACTCAATTACAATTTTTGAGAACACCGATCCAGATGGGAATCCCATTTTCAGGGAAGTTTCTGTCTGGAAACTCAAAGACTATTACAGGCATGTAGAATGAACAATTTAGTTGTTGATTATGACAAAATATACCATAAATTATGCAAAAGAACAACATTGCAATGAATGCATCACATTATAATTCAAGCATGTGAGATAATGCATGACAAAAAATCTAAATTAATGTAAACTGTGAACATCTGTAAAGATTTCAGAAATGACAGAACATTGATTACTGATAAAAGTGGGAACTCAAAATTCTGTAAACTAGGCAAGCATGTTTCACTTCCCATTTCTTGGAGACTAAGTTATACCACTGTGACAATTTGTGTAAATCTCTGTTCTCCTAGAGACGTTATTGTTGTTACTGCTTGTAATTTCTGTAACTGTTTTACCTTTGGTTTAAGGTTTTGGCTGAAAACATGTATTTCTAAAGTTATACTTTTCAAACATATTTGCACCTGTTTCATTTTTTTTGCAGTTTTCATTGCAGATATGTAATTTTTTTTCTGACATTTCTTATTTGTTCTACACACTTTATTGAAGATGATATAAAGTTGTTCTGTAGCTGTATAATCCCCCATTCATTTTGTGAATATAGATTTCTTTCTGCCAGGTTACTGTGGATCTGTTTACTTTTCCTTGCTTACTCATGTTTTAGTTATGTATTTATGTATTTGCAGCCTTTTCTGGTATAAAACAATGTATAGCGCTGTTGATTTTTTTAGTTTTTTTTTTTCCTGTTTAACTCTACCTGTGCATTTATTTATTCTCTTCTTATGACAGCAGTACAACCAGTAGCTTGTTGTATGTTCTTAATTAGTCTGCACAGCAGGTTTCAGGTCTGAGTTTGCATCTCTAATTCTCTTTGATTTGGACATGGATAAAGCTGCACTTTTTCTAGGTATTATGATACATGGTTGTCTACATGCTTGTGTATGATGCTTTTCAGTACAGTTATATCTCCATCTGGTTCCTTTATTTTCACATACTGGCTACTGTTACCTAATGGTTGTCTTAGAAAGGCTGCCCATCTTTATGCAGGGTATTCAAACTTGCTGCATCATTCTGCTAATTCTGTTGTTTTTTTTTTTTTTGTTTTTTTTTTCCTGTTCACGGCCAAAATATTATTAGTCTAGCCCACTATCATGATTTTAGCATTCTATTGTTCTTTCGATTTCTTTTTTACTTTACTTTTTATGCAATTTAGAAATAGTACAGTAACTCCTCAAAATATTGCTTCAGAATTACATTAGGCACACTGAGAAATATACCAACAAAGATCAGCATATATTTTATAAACATATTCTTATGATGAGTGAAAGTATAAACTGATTTTTATGATGACTAGAAGGGCATTCAGATGTTTCCAAACATATCCATGCATTTGTGTATCTTTGTGTTTTGTGCATGTGTTAACAGATATTTATATGAAGAAAAAAATGAATACATGTTCATAAACTGTCATACAAAAAAATCCATACAGCTCTGTCTGTGTAGTTTATCACACTTAAAAGTTGCCAGATCCTGTATAAACACCTACACTATTAACACATCTCTGTTTCTCACTACATTCTCAAAACATAAGACATAATTGTAGAACGGATCATGTGTATGTACCATTAAGAAGCATTTCCAGATGTAAGCACGTGCATATAGAGAGCATGTGCAGGCAGCAGTGCCATTTTGAGAGAACAGCCAGGCTGTTAACATGTATGAGTGTGGTAGACAGACTGTTTATAAGTTTAAGTTTAAGCTACTAAGCCTCATTTCTGATGTGTTTGTGTGCAATAATTTTGCTTGTACTGAACCCACAACTGCTTGTCTGTTTTATCCTGACCAAACGAGTGACAATAATCTAAAGATAAATTGTCAACCGAAGTTCATAGTATCAGAAGTTTCTTCCTGGTTGGATCATTCTCTTTTCATACACTACCATTGTCTGATTGTCCTTTACGGGAGGAGTAATGCAGATCTCCTTATGTGTTTAACAAAATCTTTTAAATTATATTTTGACCGAAGCAAGTGGTAGAAAGGCTACCTATACAAAGCCATAACATTTTTTTTTTACTGGAGCAAAGCCCATAAGCCCCCAGAACAGGTATATGCACTGCCTGATATATACTGGGGTCACTTTAGTGCAAATGTGCAAAGAAATGTGCCTTGCACTGACCTCTCATTTACTAATTAGATATTTGACTAATTTGGTTGATAAACTCAAATCAATAAGTTATGGCAATGTAGACTACTTCCCCAGCTCTCTAAAGCTCTGTGGGAGTAGTCAAGTCACATTCTTCAAATTACTTGTTACTTTACTGTGCAAATCAGAGTACTCTGGCACATAGGGTATGACTCAGTTCAAGCTAATTCAAGTTACTTGTTTCTTGCTTGTGCAAATCGAAATGATGTGACTCATTTCAAGGTCCTTCTTCAATTTACTTGTTTTTGCAGATAGAACATTCTGAAGTGCAGACTGTTGCACACTTCTAGCTACTTCTTGAAGTTATTTGTTTGTGCAAATCAGAATACAATTAAATGTAGTTCAGACATATTTACTGGCTGTTCATTTTTTAAATTTTCTTTTTAATTTTTTTTACATTTGCTAATCAGGCAAATCCACATGGAACAAATGCCTGACTCTGGAGCACTGTCTGTTAAAATGACTTTCTCAGTCATGTAATAGGCAGGCAGAGAGGAAAGGAAAACACCTGAAGGCTAAAGGATGAAGCTCATTCACAGTTCATAGCCTTACACCAAGTGATATGCAAAAGTAAACTAAATCCAGTCAGAGGCTTAACTTCTGCTGAGATATTTTATTACATATTGCACTTAGGAAAAGGTAAGATGTGCAGCATAAAATTACATCATGAAGTTACTGCTTAAATATTCCTTAAACACTTTTAAGTACAGATATAAATTTCTATTTTGCAGAATATAATCATTAAAGCTGTTATCTAACTTCATTTATTATCTTAAGGAGTGATCGTATCAAGATTAGTGATTTTACTATTAAATCCATTCACATTGCCAATTAGAATTGCCACCAAAGAATGAATGACACTGTACAAGCAAATAAGTGAGATTTTTCTAATTACCATATTTCAGTTCACAGTCAGTTTACCTATTAATTATCAAACCTGCACTACTTAAGTTTACAGAATGGACGTAATTAGCTTTTAAAGAAGAGATACTTGACTCCGGATACAAGCCCTGCTGCTTTAATACACAATATAAAAGGCACAAAGAAGAGATACGTGGTCCTTACAAACCATTTTGTTTATTAATAAACAGTATAAACGTACCAGAGAGGAAATAACTGGACCTGGATACAGACATTTGTGTCTTAAAAAGACCAATTAAAATAAAAAGAAAGAAAGAAAAAATTATTTTTGCAAAGTTTCTTCATTGTGTTCTGAGTTTATGTAATCTGTTCAATTTATGAAGGTTAATGCATTGTTGCTAATATCTGAACTCTAATTATAATCCCATGAAATAAGCTATAAATGTTGTAGGGATTGCTATATGAGAAGCACATTAATGTAGCCAAGAATATACCAAGAAGAGCAAAGCGAACAGTCTCCTGCTCATTGTATGAAACTCATGAGAATTCATATAGCAAATAAAACAGATAGCCTGTGCTGTGAGCAGCAGTGGCTGCCTGCTGTTGTGCCCCACAAAGAAAAAATACATAAGAGATGTGAATGGTCAGTCAGTGGGTGCCCAGCAAGCTGGACACTATATTAAGTCCATGACAGTAGTGCATAGGAGATACAGTAAGGTAGGAAAAGGAGTAGAGCCAGCCCAGTAACTCACAGCAGGAACACAGTAAGGTAGAAGGAAGCTCAGCTATTTCATTTTCAGAGTAAGACCCCCCCCCCCATTTTATATACTATGGTGAGTGAAGTAAAGAGGGGAGAGAGGAAAAGTATGATGGTAAGGAAAGGAGAGGAAGGGGGCAGGCAGTGGGTAGGTACACAAACATAAATGGAACAATACAGGGATAAGTAGAACACTGGGAGGTGGACGGACAGACAGAAAGGCAGTAACCAAGCAGCATGAGCAGCATGCCTGTTTTCAAACAGCCAAGGAAGACATTACTGTCATGCAGTGGATGGGTGCCTTGAGTCCACATGGTCACTGCATAGACTGCACCCCCTTCAGATGGTCCAGTGATTCCAATACCCACTGCATGAGTGACTAATGAATGGTGACTTGACATGTCATTGCCAAGTCAACTGCCACATCCGTGACATACCCCAGCTCTGGCTAAGCTGGATTAGAGAACTGGGCCTGGCAACCTACCTTGGAGGAGCTAGAGTCCTTTATCTGCAAAACATTCCCTTCCATCTTGCCTTCTTCAGCTTCAACTGGTAGCCAAAGACAGTAGCTGACATTTCTCTGGTGCTGGTGGACCATGTCAGATTGTGGAAGGGAGTCAAAAAAGGATGTGGACCTAAAGCTGGTGCAGTAGACAGAGTTCAGAAGTGGAAATATGGTGCTACTTAATCTATTCTGCCAAGAGTGTCTACTTCCTCCTATGACAACAGGTTGCATTGTCTTCTTTTTTTTTGCCAGGCTGAAGGGTAAAAAGGATATGCAAGCCATCGCGTATTGCATACAGGAATGATTAAGATGCAGATTAAAGTGAAAGGTTGTACCTCTACATATACATGTTTCAGCCATCAGAAGCTTGACATGCAATACGTGATGGCTTGCATATCCTTTTTACCCTTCAGCCTGGCAAAAAAAAGAAGAGAATGCAATGGGATATTGCACATGTTTTTAGCCCTAAAGGATAGTGTCCACCATTGCACACTTTTGTTTCATTGCACATACCTTTGGTAATGCAGCTGTTTCTGCTTCATGGTACCTACATGCTGTGGTGTCCATTACTGTCCTTGCTTTGGACACCCTGTCTTGCTTCTGCATTCTGCATATTGTACATTCCCATTGCAGTATAGTATAAATCTGAGAAATGGTGGACACTATCCTTTAGGGCCAAAAACATGTGCAATATCCCATAAAACAACACATTGCAACAATACACACAGCTGCCCACAGCATCACACATGGCATAAACACTGTTACCCACAGCAGCAAACTTGATATATTCAGGGATCTGGGAGAGGAAAAACAATGTTAGGAACAGAGCTGTGAAGGACAGAAAGACATTTCTGAATAGCTGTAGGGCATACAAAAGAAATGGTAAATGTTATATAATTCCTCACCATTGGTCACACACCCAGCATTTAGGATGACAGCATTGCAGATCTTTATATTGGTATCTACACTACTCACCAGACTGGAGGGGCTTGTCTCAGCCATCTCATCTACCAGTTCACAGGAGGTATTCCCCTTATGAAATGGATCTGTAGAAGGTCTAAATAGCTGCTTCCTAAACTGTCCTTGTGGGAGAAATAGAAGGATTTTTCTTTCTTTGGCACACCAGACAGGTGCTCTATGTGGGCAGAAGCATTAGCATCCATTGCCATGAATCTATTGGCGTACAAAGCACAGCCCAAAATTCACTTCCTAAATGGGAGTTTAAATCACTACTAGGGACCGTAGTGCTGTGCATTCTCATAATGTGCTAACATGCACAGCCTGCCTGCATGGATGGAAATGCATGGCAAGTCAATGCTGAGCAGCAGAATATGTGTAAACCTTATGTCACTGCTGTGCTTCTATGAAACATAGCACTTCTGAAATACTGGCAAAATCTGGGCTCACTAGCATCTTGCAGGGTGAGTTGTCATGCTTGATGACAAACCTTACAGCAGGGAAACAGCAGTAAATGTATCTGAGTAGCATGAAGCACTACCTGACAGCACAGAAGTAGCTGTTCCACTGGACAGAGCCTGTGGGGGATCACTGTGGTCTACATTACTATAATAACCGGTATTGCAGTACTATCATATACATGTGAACAATATGCTGTGAATATCCTGTTGTAACTGGGAAGTAGGTATGGTAACAATACTGTTTAGTACTAGGTTCACCAGTAACATACATCTACAGCTATAGTGTGTGCTTGTTATGCACATGCAGACTAACACTGTATAATACTGATGGCAGTTATGCACTTGCTGACTACTACTGTTATAATACTGATGGCAGTTATGCACCTACTTACTACCATTTAATAATACTGATGGCAGTTATGCACCTGCTGACTACCACTGTATAATATTGATGGCAGTTATGCACCTGCTGACTACCACTGTATAATACTGATGGCAGTTATACACCTGCTGACTGCCACTGCATAATACTGATGGCAGTTATACACCTGCTGACTACCACTGTATAATACTGATGGCAGTTTTGCACCTGCAGACTAGCACTGTATAATACTGATGGCAGTTATGCACCTGGAGACTACCACTGCATAATACTGATGGCAGTTATGCACCTGCAGACTACCACTGTATGATACTGATGGCAGTTATGCATCTGCAGACTACCACTGTATAATACTGATGGCAGCAAACTGCAGCAGGCTTATCCTATGCTGTCTGAGATGCGCATCTGTATGCAAGGCATGGTAGCGCCCTGAAGCAGTACTGCCACAATCTCCCCTGACAGTATATTCTAGTCTTTATAACACCACTGTTTTATACCTGCTTGCTCCAGGTGGATAATTAGTGACGGTAACACTACTGTATTTATGGCTGCAGCACGTTTTCTGAATTGTGTGAAATGGTTGTGAACAAACGAAAGACTGACCAGTTGGCAGCCCATTAAGTTATCCACCCCCATTGAAGTGGTATTTTTGCCTTGGAAAGTGTCTTGTGGTCTTGCTCTTGGGAAATTTGAAAAGGAGGTGTGTATGTGAATATGTGATCTGAGAATACAGGAGGGGAGAGGATGAAGTTTGATGAAAATGTGTCCACTAATAAATTGACAATGTCCTCCAGATGTGAGTATGTGATATAATTTACGGTTAACTCTGTACCGTGCTGGGTATTATTTCTGAAGCTTCTAATATAGTTAAAGAAGGCTTTATGGTGATCCATTGCCTGTTGATCAAGGTTCAAAATTCTTCTTCATAAAAATATGTATTAGCACATGCACAAAATACAAAGATGCACACATACATGGATAAGTTTGGAAACCTATCAGAATATTAACCAGTTTACAATATCTTTGCTGGTGCATTTTCAGTGTATTTTCAGTGTGCCTAATGTAATTTTGAAGCAACATTTTGAAGAGCTACTATACTAATTAAATCAAACAATAATTCAAAATTGCATAAAAAAGTCAAGTAAAAAAAAAAAGAACAATATAATGCCAAAATCATGATAGTGGGTTAGGCTTCTAAGATTTTGGTCATGAACAGGGGGAAATGACAGAATTATCAGTATGCTGCAATAAGTTTGAATGCTCTTCGTAAAAATGGGCAGCCTGTCTGAGAGACACCCATCTAGTAACAGTAGTCAGTATGTGAAAATGAAGAAACCAGGTGGAGATATGATAACTGTACTGAAAAGTTGCATGCACAAGCATGCAGGCAACCATTTGTCACAATGCCTAAAAAACTGCAGTTTTAGCCATGTTAAAATCATCAAAATGAAGCAAGATGTAAACTCAGATCTCAGCTCTAAGTAAGGATTTTGTCCTTCTACTTTTGTACTTCATCAGCTTCATCTGTATGCTAACATGCCACAGGTTGTACTGCTGTCTTAAGAAAAAATAAATAAATGCACAGGAAGAGTTGCACAAGAAACAAACTGAAAATGTCAACATAATAAATATTGGGGAGAATTTAATAAACCCTACACGTTTTTTTCTTTTTCCGTGTAGGCATCATACCACACTGCTTACATGAGTGTGAACCCTTTGAGATTCAGTAAGTGCTGCTGCGTGGCATGTACGCACATGCAAACACAGAAACTTCCATGTCATGAAAATGGACTCATAAGCAGGTGAATCTCATGAAAATGAGGCAGGTAGAGTGATCCAACAAGCAGATAGGCATCTGTCCAAGCCACTTGTCAGTATCCCTAGTGTAGTGGAAAGATTCCATGTACAGGAGTGTAGACAGACAAAAGGGGGTGTAAACCTGTACATATGTGAACAGTAATCCTCTGAAAATGTAATACCACATACACGTATGAGAGAAACTATTATCCTGTATGTTGGAAAATTAAAGGAAATAAGTTAAAATATTTTTTCTAATTATCTTGGCATGTTTGTGCTGTGCACCACAGTGCACAAACAAGCTTTTTTAGAAAAATAAAAAAAAATTAAAAAAAATGGAACAAAAACAGAAAGAAATATTATGTGACAGAAATGTATTACAGGACCTTGTGTGGTGTCCTTAGAATGGTGCACTGGTGCTTTTGCTAAAAAGGTAGAGCTATGAAGCATGTAGTTTCCAGGCTGTGAGCATGGATATGTATGTAAATGTGGTGGAATTACTGAATAGCAGAAAGGTGTAATTGTGTCTGCATATCCCCTTCATGTAGGCTTAGATCCATGTTGATGTTTGCAAAAGATGTAACTGGCATCGAGGGAGAGGGGGGGGTGTCCATTGACTTCTAAGTTGTTTTAAGATTCAGTGCGCGCGTTTGTGTGGCACGCTACCTTGCTGAGTGTGTCTCAAAAAAGGATGTAATCAGTTTGTTTTTACCCTTATTTAAGCTATGCTGCATGCTGTAGCACTGTGTTTGGCATCATGCACTGAAATAGGGTCATTAAATGAAGTTAATTATGTTGTAGGTAAGTGTAATGCTTCATAGTCAGCCAGTCACACATTCTGCATCTGCAGCAGATGTGTATAAAGTATGCATACACTCTGGACCTTTGGAGTACAGACTTGGGAATTTTAACTGAGATAATGCTAGGGGCTGCTGCAGGTCTGCTACATCTGTATATGCTAGATGCTGAAGTCAATGCTACTGCTGACAATGGGCCTAGGCAGACAAGAAGAAGAGGTCAGGGTAACCTTCCAGGAGCTACATGAGCTGGAGATTGTAGAGCACTACAGGGTGGACAGGGACATACTACAAAAACTCACTGAGCTCTCCCACCCTCAACTCAGACCCATAGAATCCATAGGATCATAAGATCATAGGAAGTTACTAAGCTATTGGCCCTGAGGCTCTTATAAGACTAGGCAAGAGTTTAGCCCATGTTTAGACAAGTCAGCACCCAAAGCCCCTGTCCAGCAGGGACACAGTTGGAATCCCAGGGGTGTATTTTCTGTTTCCCATCCAGTTATCCCGGATGTGCTTAGAAATGGATAATGAGTGGAAACAAAGGTATGTGTAGTCCTTAGGATACTAGCTACATGTACTTTCCAAAGACCAACTGGGGACATGATGGGGGTCTCACAGGCATCTGCATCCAGGGTATTCCACCAATTCCTTAATGCCATGCCACCATATGCCAGTGAGCACATTTATTTTCCCCTCATCGCTGTGGTGAGGGCCAGCAATATGCAACACTTCTACTGTGTAGCACACTACCCTGAAGTACTGGGTGCCATAGATTGGTTTTTGGTTTGACAATTTCCACTACAAAACTTGATTTTAGTGTGATTGTAATTGTCTAAAACCAAATTGTCCCCCCTGGAATATAGTGTAACATTGATTACAAGCACCGCATTTAGATGTATTTTTATAGGTGAGAGTCTTACTGGTATAGCCCCTCTCTAAAATAAATTTGATATTGATTCCTATTTTATTAACAAATCTAGGACCTTTTCCTAACACAGGGGCGATGTCCTGATCTACTAATATGATGTGCCAATTGTCAGTCAGGATTTTCTTAACCTTGCCAGTGTGTGGGCCATATTCCAAGATGCATGTTCTATTAAAGTAACTAATATTATTATTTGTTCCATTAACAGCACTCCTTACTACGTTCTTATTATTGCTGTTATTGTATCTTTCACCCAGGGGGACAATTTGGTTTTAGACAATTACAATCACACTAAAATCAAGTTTTGTAGTGGAAATTGTCAAACCAAAATGGTCATATATCTTACTATATGTATGACCTGTCCCGGGTTTTACATCGGCAAGACTGAAAGGAAATTTAATAGACGTATCTATTCTCATCTCTATAGCATTAGAAAAAAGGATGAAAAAAAATGCACTATACAGACATATTAAAGAATATGGTGATAGTCATTTTTTCAATTTTGCTATAGTAGACAGAGTGTCAGTCGATCAAAGAGGGGTAGACTTTAAAGGAATGCTTTCATATAAAGAACTTTGTTGGCAAATATATACTGATGCTTCCACTCCACCAGGCTTGAATGATTCCATATCCATCAAGCCACTTTTGGCTTTCAAATGATATGTATACAACTTGTTTTATATTTTCATTGTAGTACGTTAATGGTGACATCAATTTCTTGTGTTAACATTTTTTCTTGTGTTAACATTTTATCTCTAATGTTTTACCTATTCATCAGAGTAAATAGGTTGCATTTTCTGTATAGACATTTTTAGTAATGATATTTTTAGTAATGACATTTTTAATAATGTTATAATATATGTATGAACTATAATTATTATTAGTAGTAGTAGTAGGCTTGTGCCTGTAAATTAGTGTGTATGTCTTTAAATTAGTAGGGTAGTTTTGAAAAGTATTGGTGCCAAAAAAAGTTATTTAAAGGACTTTTGGTTACAGTTTCAGTGTTCTGATGAAGCTTGTTATAGTACAAGTGAAAGCGCTTAACCAACCTATTTTGGAGTTTTTGGATTTATTAAACGTTTTTATCTACAACAATTTTGGATTTATTTTTACTGTTCGAGTTATTCTAATGTTTTGTAAACGTATTATTTTGCTGTTGCTGTTGGTCCAATTGGAGCAGTTGTGTGGTTTTTCCCAAGACACAGAGGTTTTTCAGCATCTCAGTGGATTTTGTTTGGTGTGTTAGCACATGGCCATTTACTGGGGGATGCTGGCTATGGCCTGGAACCATGGATGATGATACCCATCAGAAATGCACACACTCCCATTAAATGATGTCAAAAAGAGGCACACACACAAACCAGGAACATCATAGAGCATGTGTTTGGGCTTCTGAAGGCATGGTTCCAGTGCCTCAATATATCTGGTGGAGCCCTGCAGTACTCTCCAGCCACATGTGCACATATGTTCGCAACATGTGCTATGTTACACAATATGATCCTGTGGAAACAGCTCCATCAGGATCAGCAAAGGGAATGGATACACAGCCCCCCACTAGTACCTATATTACCACAGTCACAAGAAGACTAGTAGGAGGAACCCCCTGCTGACGTTCCTGTAGGCAGATGTATCCACACTCAATATGACCTGGCATTGGCTAAGAGACAACACGTACTACATTCACTATCAACCTAGGGACCTAGGGGCGGACACCTTACTCCTACTCACCTGCATATATTAAAATTGATGCCAGGCAACCCACACAACCTGTACCTATCCATGTATCAGCTGTGTACTGTTTTCATCAGACAGAGTCAGCCCTGACATACAGTTCTGTCAAGTGCTGCATTCGCAAAGTAAATCTCTAACCTACACAACAATTGAAACGATTACTATGAAATGGTATTGTATGTATGGATTTGCTGCATTAATGCAAGTAGATATAATCGGCTATTTGGACAAAAGAGCATCTGCACAGATACCCAGTCCACTAGTATGTATCTCTTAATATTCACTAGGCCTCATGGTTGGAATATTCACTACATCAGTCAAGGGAAATGTTAAACAGTGGGGTCTCATGATATTTGGACTTCTATGTGTCTCAGCAGAACATGTGGTGTTGTTCCCCCACCCCTAATGCAGAAGTGTTCCCATATAACTGCATTAAAAGTCATCAATGGTATATCAACAGGCCAGGCAATCTCAGGGCAGTAACATAGAAATTGATCATACATTTCTATGTCTCATCTAACGCAGGAATAACAATGTACATTTGTATGCTGTTGATTGTGTCATAAATGAATAATCTACGTCTGGAAGCATGTGTGCCTCAGTGGACTAAGGAAGTTAGAATGGGTGATGGTGTTGATGGGTTCTAATCTGGAAGTATCTTTATCTTTAAGATGTGAGGTATTATTATATTTTTTTGTTACAGACAGTCAGTCTGTGTGTGCTGTAAACTATTACCCTCTGGCACATATTAATTACACCAGAGAGCTGGAGAATGGCATGGACATTTTGAGTGAAGTGTAGTATTACAGAAACAGGGACAGCTGTCATTGTATAATGCAACACAAAAAATCCTGGACTGGAGTGTAGGTAGATGTGGCCTGCAGTCATGTTATCAGTACTGACAATCACAGTGGGCATGCTCATACACCTAAACTGAGCACAGTTCTGGTGCCCCTTGATTAAATATTGTGTTACCCCTTGATCAAAATGGCCTGTCATGAATAGATATGTGTATACATACATATATATATGTACATATATCAGTCTGTCTCTCACATAGATGGTATAACTATCTCAATGTATTTACAAATGCATATATACCTATACAAACATATATATATATATATATATATATATATGTATATATAATTTTTGCGAATGACATGCTGTCGGCAGTTATGCTGCCGAAAATCAGAATGTTGATTGCAAAATAAAAAGTGAGGTGGATAGTCGAACACACTTATGCAAATGCAGCAGTGCATTCGCATAAGTGTGTTTGACTATATGCATAAGATTGCGGTACAGTGGGGATTGGAAATTCATCCATATCCCCACTGTAGTGCGATCCTGGAGTTAGAATAAATTAGAAGAAGGGGGTGTGGGGGTCGCAGCTTCCCACAGGGGGGGATGCAGGGGGGCGTGTCCCCCTGCAAAAACGTGATATGTCATATAGGAGTTTGATTTACATCAGCTCCTATACGGCTATCATGTCACATTTTCCGCAACAATATTGACTCAAATGTGTCGATCATTTGGAGCAACATTGTCTATGCTCGAAATGTTTGGTTTTGGTTTAACTTTTCATTATTTCAAATGGCAAATGTTTTGCCATTCGAAATAATGATAGTAAACTATATATATATATATATATATATATATATATATATATATATATATTTTTTTTTTTTTATTTTATTTATTTATTTACATTTGTTGACCAGGAGTTTCCGACTGGACGTAGGTCCATTTTCAATGGAGGCCCGGGGAGAAAAGCTCCACAGTTAAAATAAACAGACAGTAGTTACATTGGATTACATACATATATATATATATATATATATATATATATATATATATATATATAAAGCATACATCTCAGTCTCTCTCCATATATCTACATCACACATATACATATCATACACACACACACACACACACACACACGTGCGCATCCAGCTACATTTATATATACATACCTGTTATATACATAAATATGTGTGTGACTGTCTGTATTATCCTACATACCCTAATAATGGTGAGTAAAGCTGCAGTATCACACATTTATAATGCTGCTCAAGGGATCCAAAGTAAGGGCTTAACAGTCCATAATGCACTTACCTACACCACACCTCTGTGCCTACTGGATGTCACCACACATACAGCAACAGGTGAGCAGGTGGTGTAATGTATAAAGGTGTCTATGCACACATGGGCAGGGCACATTGCTCCTGCTGACAGGCTTGCCCATCCAAGTGCAAACAGCCACATATGGCTATACTGGTAACTGTAGATACATAGCTGTGATAATTAACAGTTATCTGACTGCTAGAATACTAGATGCAGATAACCAAGCTCACTCTGCAGGCCACAGATGCTATTCAGCACAAGCCCAGTTTGAGTAATCCATAACTAGTTTGCTTGCAATCATATATAAAACAGATGTCAGCCATGGTTCATGTGTTAAGTAATATGATCTATCTATCTAGTGTAAGACTAGATGGGTAAGGGATCTAATCTCCCTCCAAGACACTTGGTGTGTATGTATGGGTATCTATCCCCTTGCAAAACAAATGAAAATCCCTCATTTGGCTATCAAACTGCAATGGGATACACTTTTGTCCCTGCATATTGCTGCTTGCTACCTATCTGGCCTTGTCTACAAGACCTGATGATGTCATCTACCTTAACACTACCAGCTGCCATCATAATGGCCAACTTAAGCTGCGGTGCATGTGGTAAGTACTGTGATCTCTAGGGTGCAAGACTAAATAGGTAGAGGTTCTAATTTCACTCCAGGATACTTGTGTGTGCATGGGTATCTATCCCCCTGTAAAACAAATGGGAATCCCCTACTGGCTGTCACATTGCAATGGTATGCACTTTTTTGCCCTGTACATTGCTGCTGTCTACCATCCTGCCCTCTTCTACAAGACCTGATGATGTCATTTACCTTAAGAATATCAGCTGCCATCATAATGTCAGACTTAAGCCGTGGTGCATGCAATAAGTACTGTGATCAACAGTGTGTAAGACTGGGTAGGTATGGTTTCTAATCTCACTCCATGACACTTGTGGTGTTTGTGTAGGTCTGTATGGTGTAAATATGATCACCTCAGTAACTTAGAAAGAGGTATGGTTTGCAATATTTTATTTGTAGCAGGTGATGGGGGCCACGAAATGCTTAACCACAACTAGGCCTACTGATGTCATCAAGCATAATATGTCCTAAAGAGATTGTAACAGCAGACATGAGGTGTGTTACATGCATCACATACTGTGATCTGTAGTGTGCACCATTAGATAGGTAAGTGTTCTAATCTACATACAGTCAACTTGCACTATGTGTGTGTCATGTCTTGTAAGCAATAATTGGAAGTGGTGCGACCCTCATTGTAGCCAGATTTGTGTGTGTGGCTGTTAGAGCATTTTACATCAGATTATCAGACTATAGGTTGTTTGAACCTCCCTAGCATAATGGCCATATAGCCCTCACAATCCTAGCCAACTTTATAAGTGTATTTACATGATCAGCACATGGTGCCTCAGTCCAAGACGAACACAGGCAGAAGCCTTGTGGTGAAATGATGGTCACTCAGCCAGTCATAGAGATGGCATGTGATGGGATGCACTGAGGTGCTCTGTTTGCCATTAGATAGGGTTCTGTTTCAAAGGTATGTTAAAGCCTACTAGACAGATATCTCCTACGAGCATATATTATTAACATCACATTCTAGGTTAATGTCCTTAGAGTGATTAATCCATGTACCATGCCACCTATAGATATCCAGCATTTATAACCAAGCAGGGTCATACATTGGTCCATAATAGGCCAGATCACCTATGAGTAGTCTGTATGCCACAGGCTACAATGACATTGATTTCATAGGCTCCCCAGTGACCAGATACTGAAGATGTGAAGTTCCCTTGTGAGGGACCATACTGTTGTGTGCTATTGCCAGTAGTGTTTGGGAAGGTACATTACCAAATGGCCATTGCCCTCAGATATTGGCATGCTGAGGGAAGAGTACATGGAGGTTATGAGTATGCCAATAATGGGTGACTGTGCCCTCAGGTATGACATATGATTTCCATCATAACACTGGGGAGTCATGGTGATCTCATGCACATTAGGTGTACGCTTGTGTGGCCAGGCCTGTGTGCCCAGTTGTATCACCCCTGAGTATGTACATCACATGTTGCAACTGATGTGCTACTTACCGGATACATAGGTGTTATTGATGGAAATGATACTGCATATATATTGGCATGGAGTTTATGGCCATTAGTATGTCAATAGGCATTTGTTCATCAATACTCTCATGTAGGATATAGAAATAACTCACAGACTCTATGAGTGCTTAAAGGTTGCAGGCATCAGCCAACATTGTTAGCCACAGACATTCAGTATATGCTTGCATTGTGGTTAAATTGATTCCAAGCAATAGAGGACCCAGGAAAGAGCCCTGTTGAAAACTGTTGCTCACAGATCGGCTAATGGATGTTGATGTCCCTATGTTGAGTATGTCTGAATCAATGATATACTTAGTGACCCCTACAAAGATACTGTCATGGATGCCTAAGTGGGTGATTTTGTAAATGATGCCTGAGTGGGGGGATATAGTCAAATGGCTAAACTAAATCCAATGAGTTGTATGCCCTGATGTCCCCTGACCCAGGTCCTTGGTGACTGCCTTGGCAATGTCCACCACATTTAACTGTCATGATCCCACTGTCAGACACCCAAACTGTGTACAGTCAACTGTGTGTAGATCATATATATGTATACATGTGTGATGATCAGCTTCATGATGATTGGCCCTATGGGCATATAGATATGGACACTCAGGCAAAAAGGTCTTTAGTTCTGGTGGTCTGTGGATGCACCACCTCTGTACAAGGGAATAACAGTTGCTGTTTTCCAGTCAACTGGGTTGAAGCCAGTGGTTTCAGTATGATTGCAAGGTGTTCCCAATGGTATTATTAAACCTCATCAGATCTCATGTAGGATGCAGCCTGGGATGTTAGCATGTACAATAGATGCTGTGTATTCCCCATAGAGAGGCCAGTTATGACCTGTTCTGTAGATATGGAAGGTATAGGACAGGTTGTAGGAATGTCATGTGGCAAATGTGGTGGGGACAGGGTAATGAAGTTGACGCAGTACTTGTAGGCCTACAGGTTACCTGTGAGGACAGACTCATTGTATGTGTCATCTTTATGTATGAGTTCACAGACAATCTGGGCCTGTCCTTACAGGTTACACATGTAACTACACTGTATGTTGTTGTTCTGCTTTGTTTGGGTGGCTAATTTTGTCACTTACCATGTATACATGGCATCACAACAACACTATGTGCTTGTTTTAGCTGAGGAAGTTGTGCCTTCATTTCAGGGGGGCACCCTCATCTAAAGAGTCACACAGTAATGTCCACCTCTTATTGTACAGCCTGTTAATGGTAGTTGTCCATGAGGCAAGTTTGCTGTACTATGAGGAGTCTGTGTTCCTTCTGTCAGGTACAGCTGAGTCCATGCAGTTGTAATGCTGCTTGCATAATGCACGGGTGTAGAGCCCTGCATACTTGTCTGTCCCATCTGAGGGTAGAGGTGCAGTCAAGCTATGCAAATCATCCTAGAAGATGTAATAAATTGCTTTGTAGAAATATGTGTGTATTGTCTGCAAGGGAGGGGGTTAGTTCTGATAGTTTTCATGAGACTGATCTGTGGTCAGATCCCACTAGGGAGGACCTGACGTTGGGGGGCTGCAGTGGTCACCCATACTGGTAAACACATGATGCATTATGTTGGTTCCCCTATGGGAATGTCACGGCACTGCTCCAGGGCATTGTAGTTAAGGATGTAGACTAACTTTTGGGAAAGTGAGCTGCATCATGACTAATCAACACAATTGGTGGTCATTTAATGCCACCCTAACCTATGGTGTAATGGTATATCTTGATAGACGCACGTAGGCCCAAATATGTACAACAGGTGTCTGGATTCATGGACCTGCTCCTGTAACCGGTAAATGCTTAATTATGCGCCATTCCAGTAGTGTATGACACCTGCAGTGGCTCTGGGAAACCACAGTGTTTCAATAAATCTGGATGTGTAGCTATACTTAATGAGTATGTATACACCACCTGCATTACCTTGCACACTGTCTTGTTGAGGACTGAACATGTGGAAGGACGTGTAGTCTGGTATGGTTGTTGTGTTGCCACAGTCTTGAACCATATGTCTTTGACTGCACATGTCTGTATATTCCAAGGTGCAGGCACCTTCCACAGAGTGAGGTTCAGTGTTGCCATTCCCAGTGTATAGCAGCATATCCATGATTTGTATAAAGATATGGTATTGTCACTTCAAAATTTTCCCTCCAGGCAGTGCATATAAGATGCATTGTGGGGGTGTCAGCAGCCCTGGCCAGTACTCTAAATCTCAGGGGTGGGAGATGAAGACCATCACTGGTGAAGCATTGATGTCTGTTGAGCAAGGTATCCCAGGCACACATGTACTAGATCCCCTTACAAGGACACCACACATTAAGGCAATTATTGACTTCCATCAGTTTCCATGTGTATGGAGCCATCATCCTAGGTGAGTGTCAACTGCAGATGAAAGGTATGCACATACCCACAAGCTAATTCTTGTGTCTGCATACAGTCTGGTGACATATATCCCTAGTCTTATACAACTTCATAAATGATGTCAAAATAATGTTAAGTTATATTCCCTGATTTATGGCAATGTGTGATATGATGTACGTGTGTCAAGCCACAGTGAGCTAGCTATGATGTGTACCATATGTAACCCCTTGACACAGACATCAGTGTGTTTTACAGTGTAATCACCTATGACTAAATGGTGTGATTTTGTGTTTTGCCTCAGGTGTTTGACCGGAGAGAAAGTGGTGCATGCAGTATTATGTGTACTGTGCTCTCCAGTGACAGGATTTTCTGAGGTGTCAGCTAATTAGGAATGTGTCTGGTAAGGAGCTGCAAACATGCATGTTTGAGTGTGTGATGTGGGTGTATGTGGTGCAGGATGAGAGCTGTGCATGTAGACAAAATACTAATTGACATATATGATGACTGTTGTTGGAGACACCATGGCAGAAAGGTTTGAAATGCAGTCACATCTGTCACACATTGTGTTTGTGTGTCATAGGAGTAAAGGGGTGGGGACACTTTCCACATCACAATAGCAAGTCCTGCAAAGTTGGGGTCATGGTGCCACACCCTTGGGGGTCACAGTCTGATATACAGTGTCTGTAGGCACTTCTTGATTTGAAGATGTGGATGCCCGTGCATGCATAGTGGACTTGTTCAACTTTGCGGACATTACGTTGGTCTTGCAAGCATAGAATGCCTGTCAAACAACCAGACAGCACAGTGGTTGTTGTATGACATGATGTGGGAATACAGGCATGTGTTTTGGGTACGTAACTGTACAGTATGACAAGTGTAGGAAATGTGGCAGGTTGGCACATGTCGGCCAAAGGTGGTAAGTCTGCTGCAGTGCTGTGGTAGACCTCACAGCCATGTCATGCAGATATCCACCATTAATTTGTTGAAGGGCAGGATGTATGACTTGCTGTGAAAATGTCCCCTACCATGCATCACCCCCACTTTCTGCTTGTTTCAGCAAGCCTTGACATCTATATCACTGGCCATTGCACATTATATTGTGATGCTGCAGCAGTGATCCTAATCACCATCTTGTCATTCCCTAGTGTCATACCAACAACCCAGGAACTGAAGGAATAATACATGCAAAAGCCAACTGTGTGCCCAGGTTGCTAATCAAAGTATCTACTTTTATAAGGGTATGTGCAACCTACAGAGCCTTTCATTATGTGGGACAGCTATGTGTCCTGCTTCTGATCATAAGTGTCATAGTAACGTTTTGCGTGTGATGACAGAAAATGTATCAGAGCATGGTATCCTCTGTGAGAGTGTGTTTGGTGAGACCAGTATTAGTAGTTGCCAGGCACTGACAAATCCATGGACTACCCTGCTTTCCACAATCTTCACAAGGTAATTGCGTCCTTCCAGTACACACCACTTAGGTAGTGTCTAACTCCAGAATACCTGTATAAAACTCCCATCTTACCTACACAGAGTATACATACTACACTTTCCAAACATGTTTGTCTGTGCTCTCTACAGACACATTGGATGACTCTCTACATGGAAAATAATGGAAGTAACTGCAATACTTACTTGCACAAAGGACAACTAGCATGCAGTGCAAAGCAGTGTCCCCAGATCTCTGAGTTGTGTGATATGAAATGGCATGAAAGGAGTTAGCATGGATACGAGCAGTAGCAATGTCATACACCTACTGACACTGGACCACACATCATTTGTTTTGCTCAAGGCCAGATCACAGCTACCAACCTTAACTGGTGGGCCTCACTGAGTGTCAAACCATGCATTGGATGAGGGGAATATGACTCACTCCACCTACCATGTCCTGACAAGTTGTTTGACAGTATTGAAAATTGTGTAGGTCATTTACAGAGTGATATGTCAGCTGGTGGATAGGCAAGTTTCATATTCTGGGAAGATAGCATTGGAAGACCTATGCTACAATGATGCCAGTCAACAGTGGATTTCCCCAGACATCATTAACGGAGTACCCCTTGTAGCCATTTCCTTCTCTGCAGCCATGGCCACTGTTAGTGACCTCTGACTGACTACATTAGCAGGTGATTGCTTATTAGGAGCTGTCACTGAATCTCACACAGAACCAACAGTTTTCCAGGATGGCCTGAGACAAACATTCAGTTCTTGTCAGAGCCACTGACAAATAGTAAATGCCAGGGACTGCACAATACTATCTTTGGGAAGTCATCCACCCCTGCAAAATATGGTAGTGTCTCTACACCGTACATATTTGAGCCATTACCCATGGAGTTATGGAGACAGAGAGTAAAGTAGCCTTTGACTTTCAGTGTTCAGTAAGATGGGGGATCCATTCAATTTTGTACAACCTATACAGAAAAGTATGGCATATACATCCCAGACTGTCAATGTCACACCTATTTTTGAGTGCAATGGCACCCTTGCTCTATCACTACACAGGCATATCTTACAACTATAGCAGCCACACAGGTTCCATGGTAAACCAATACACATTGCAGATATGTCCTATGCAGTCCATGTTAAAACTGTACATGTGTAGTCTGTGTCCTAGATGCTTTGGAGGGAATGTGTATGGCTGCCATACACAGAGTTGTCAGATCCCACTGTCTAGCTTCCACATATCCAAGACAGGACTAACATGTCTTATCTGGTCTACACACCTACACTATCACTGTGGTATAAATAGTATATGGTGGAGAGACAGGCATGTATCAGGGATACTACACCCTATATGTAACAGGCTCCCCATGCATGTGAAGCACACATCTGCTGTAACACACACCATTTGCAAGTTATACAATGGGATGCTGAGCAAGACTTTCATAACTGGTGTAGGATAAATGTTTGTAATGGACACATGAAATTTGTAGATGGTCATCTCCATCATCACAGCTTGTATACGTGTTTGCTCCTGAAATCCTGGATACACTTATCAAGGGTATCAGACCTTTTCATAGATTAGGGATGCATGAGTAGGGTGGATGACATCATTGTCATTCTTTGCCTGTTATGCACCTATGGAGCCATGCACCTATAGTGTTGTACCTTGCTGAAGACATATTTCTTCTGTGTTGACATTCCTTCCTGTGTTATGATGTCTATGGGTTTATTGCCACTGTGTATCCACAGGTGTTCCTTACAGATTCCTAAAACTGAAATATAAACACGTCCATGACAAACTATTCATTGTGTAAGTATACAACCATTACATCATACAAAATAAGGTACACAAACATATGTTGGTTACTCATTACAAATGTCGTCATACAGTCTCAGTCAGTAACCAGTATAAGTGGCATGGCAATGCAGCACTGCATTACACAAGTACAAATTAATTTAGATAGTCATCCTGTGCATCAGCCACATAGCTTCATTTCCCTGCATCAATGACGAGGATGACAGGGATATGGCACAGGTATCATCACTTGCACAAGGTGTTGGGTGGCAGTGCAGAAGGCCTAGGATGACCCAATAGGTTGAAAGCATATGTGTGATTCAGGAAGGGAAGTAGGCAAGATGGACCATGGAAATGTGCTGTGTGTGTCTGTAGGTAACCTGGATTTGACAGTGGTGTGTGAGTATGTGCAGTAACACTGTCAAGCTCATTGCTAGCCCTACATGTGTGTATATTGGACAGCTTTGAACCATGCATGGTAAAACTGACAGTTCATTGTCTCCACCCCCAAACATGGGAACTGGCTCTGCCAGGAGTTGCACTGGCACCTCCATGGCCTAGGTCAGAAGTGGTGCTAGTACCTGACAGTGACTTCTGTATGCTGAGACTGTGTCCTCTATGAGAACACCCAGGACCATGGGCCCATGGCCTGCCATATCTTGGGGTGGACAGCACACTCCGCTCTGGCCACGAGGACTCTCAGCAGATGGGGTTGCTGACCTACCTCCACAAGTCTGACGCTCAACTCTAACCACACGTTCCAGCACAGACAATGTGCGTTCCAACACAGATATTCTGCAATCTGTCTAAGACAACTTTCTTTCCACTGCATCAGTGTACAGATCCAGTGTGTCACCAATGCAGTGGAGGCAGTCACAGATGTCAGACTGTGCTGCATTCATAAACTTGACCATATGTCTGGAGTTCCTTTCAAAATGTGCCTGTGCCTCCATGATGGCCCAAAACATACGCAGAGTGACCCGTGATGTTGACATCTGAAAAAGGTGGTGGAAGGACAGCAGGCCTCCTATGAGCATCCCCATAAATCCACCTGTCCGCAACCTCACCACTCTTTGGCTATGGCCAGTGTCTACACTCACTGTAGCCATAGTTGCCACACTTTCCTGTTCAATGTCCCCTCCCTCTGACTGTCCAATATTTGTGGCCTCTGGGGACTGGGTATGTGTAGGCATACTGTCTGTGTGCAGTAACAATGAGGGCAGAAGAGGCATGTCAACCTCTGGGACAAATTCAGCCCCTGACACCCCCATCTGTGCCTCACTCAGGCCACCATCATCATCAGAGTCGGAAGAGACACTGACATCAGGTTGTGTAAGGGACAAAGACCAGTCCCCCTGGTCACCTGTGATAAGAAAGGGAAAAGCAGTACATTAATACCGGCACTATTATGCCCTGCAGTGCTATATTGCAATATATGTAAAGTTCTATACACTGTCATCACTAATAAAGACCTGTTTAAAACCCAACCTCATGTAGTAGGACATGATGACACTACTTTTACCACAAACAGCTGTAGTTACTTGTAAATAAAAGCTCCCTACACAGCAATCTCATCAGCAACAATGAGGTACACTGTTGACATTTGTAAAGACTCTGCACAGTTGACACATATGACAATATGCAATGTCCTGACAATAATGTCACATCTGTCAGTGTGATCACACAAAGCTTACCTGAATGCTCCTCTGCCATAGCAAATGTGGCACCCACATCCACAATTTATGGTGTGATGGCTGCCTGTGAGCTGTTATGTGTTCCTAGGTTCACCAGGAAGTCATCAGTGGGTGAAAGTGGTTGTTCTGCTGCAGGCCCTCCACCAGTGGCAGCACGATCCCTGTATACATCTGCTGCTCTTCTGCGTGCAGCATTAATCATGTCTGTTGCATGGTGTTGAACCTGCTCATATGTCCTGCTCTGATGACTTATGGAATTCACTTCAAGGACAAGGTCAGACAACTCTGCTCGCTGTTCCCTGTTTTGCTTCCCCCTGGACAGTTGGATTTCATGGTGTTGACAGAGGCCTTCCAGTGTCATATCATTCTCAGCATCAATAAGAGGTGCATGACATTTGGGATGCATGTTTCCTGAAAGACAACAAAATGGGAACACGTCAGGATCACATACGTGGAGGTACACAATGTAGAGATATAACATGAACATAATGGTTGGCAGTATCCACTGCATGATCACAAATGTCATATTCCACAGTGTGCAAACATACTAAGCATGTGGATACAACTAAGATACTAGCAAAAGTCAGGTATTCACATGTGTGCCATGACAGGTACTGCTGTATGATCATACACCCAACAATGGAGTCCATTGTAGTATGTCCCTTAGGAGCAACCCCCTAATAACATATCAAAACAACAGTGCCAAACAAATAACATTGTGCTATTACAATCACTATAAAGGGACAGTCCCACAAGACTAGTGTGCCACATTAGCAAAAAACATTCCACCCTTGATGTATTGTATGTCCTTTGTAGGTATAACAAATGTGGAGATACATGACATGCTATTATCACAGGTCTAAGAAAGGCTTAATGCTGTAATTCCAATTCCCCCTACATATATTCAAACATATGCATCATGTTGTAAACAAAAAGGTTGCATACCTGATGGAATGCAGCACTCCTCTATTGATATGTGCAGATATATAAAGTTTTTGGTAATGGATTTACTGTGTGAAGAAAGTCTCATACAGACTGGTTCTCCATAGCCAGCTGTTTACCTTTTTAACATGCTTCTCATTGCCAGGTAATTGCCTCTTAAACAATCTGTGGTTCTGAAATGCTAATTGCAGCCAGCGCAGCTGATTTGCAGTATCATCAGCCAATGACATGCAACCACTGAACAAGATATAAGGCCTTCATGTAGATTAGAGACCCTTTCTGATATGTTGTGTTGGACATTACTGGGGTGAGGAGATTATGTCATCACAGAGGGTAGGTCTGTAGCAGCTACTTTTACTTACAAATGTGTGTGCTACATGTTGTAGCAGCTGCTGCAGGCAATACGCATAAGCAGAGAGTGTGAACACTTTTGAGGACAACAAGATGTAAGAGTAACTGTGGGAGCAGTGCCAGCCTTGTTGTAGAGGCAGAGCCAGAATGGGGGTGCCCCTTCAACTCAAATTAAGGCATGTGTTTAAGGTAAGTATGTTAGACAATATCACTAACAGAGTACTAGGCAATATGTTTGTTGTGTCCTTGAGCAATATAGTGGGTAGATATAACATTAAGTCAATCATATGGGCAACTTGTCAGGCCATGTGTTACAGTCTGGTACTCATTTGGAATGTGTATGCTGGCAGTCTTTGTTACTAGCAGGGGCTACATAGAGGTATGTTTGCTGTGCAGCTGTACTAATCTGTAATGTGATTACGAAAGGATTGTGTGCCATACTTTGATATTAGTGAGCCTCATTTTCATCACCTGGGTTTAAATCATCTGTGAATGCATATTAATACATGACCTGACACTTTATGCACTTATAGTATTACTAGAGGGATATGTGAAGTATGTTCCTATCTGCAGGCCTGTAACTTCCATCAGTGAAATGCAGACATTTTATTTGGAATGCATTGTGTGGATAAAGAGTGCATGATTCAGTCATTAATTGTTGGCTTCACAATAATGTCATTTAAATGCTACACACCACTGGATTTAAACCCAGAACTGTGTGTGGCAAAAGTTACTACCTGCACAGCATTTAACAGACTGAACTACTGAGCTACTATTATAGCAGCTGCATTTGTCAAGATATAAGAGCATGTATACAGGCTGTGACATACTTGTTTTACATCTATAATTATGGGAATGGCTTTATATGAATGCATTTCTCCATCAGAGTCCCTGTTGAACATGTATGTTGCCATTAATTTTTTAGCAGGTGCATTTCTAAATGTTGATGATAAATGTGCACATTTACCTGCTATTACAAACTTCACATACATCCATTATTTCATGTCTGGCTTTCTACTGGTGTACCTTTGCACCAGACACCAAGCTACACTCCCAGTTTTTTTCTATTCTCTTTCAGCAAGTTTGCATGACATGGCACTATGCGCAGCTCTGCTTAAACTTGCTTAATGACTGTAACTTGCAGTTATTATATTTTGCTTAAGCCACCTGTTTTAATTAACAGCTGTGTGTCATGGCAGGTTAATGTAGTGGTCTGCAAGTGTGATGATCTTGGGTTTGAAATAGGGAAGAGGTGTTTATTTTTTATGTATTTATTATCATTTAAAACACATATATTAATATAGCTCTGTTTAGATGAGCTTAGCAACACTGCATGACACAGCGAGTTGTGCAGCATCGCACAAAAAATCTATAAAGAAAAGAAAAATGGAGAGATAGGAAAGTGGTGAAATGGGGTGCAAGCAGGGGGAAAAACATAGTGAATGACAGGTAAGTATGTGCAGGAAGGGTGTAGAAAAGGACCATAGCTATCCATTTCTTGTACTGCAACAACTGTGCAGTTTGACAGAATTCGTAGATGAATTTACACTCTCAACTCCAGAGAGAGGGGTGAGGACAGCTTAACTGCATTGTCAAGCCAATGGGACTTTATGTGTGTGAAATGGAAAGCTATGTATGGAATGATATATTTTTGGGATAGGTGCCCATTTTTATTTAAGGTGAGAGTGGAATGTTGGGGAAGGGACATAGGTGCATATGAGGGAGGTAAGTTGAGTAGGTGAGGAAGCTTTGCAGACAGACAAGACAGCAGACAGGGGTGGTGTGTGACACAAAAGTAGGGTGAACACCTTGGATGGGGAGGGTGTGTGGAATTGGAGTCCCATATACCTCCACAAGGCAGCAGCATGACTTATGTCCCCACCCATGGGACTGTCAGCACTGCTCCATCACTGTCCTGGGGTAGCAGTGTTGGAGGCTGGGCTCCAGGGGGAGCCTGCCCCACCATGGTGGCCAGCATGGTCTCCATCCAGTGCAGGCATTGTCCAAATCCACTGTACATGATCCTGCACACCAAAGCTGACAGTTCATCACTGGTTACAAATCCCCCTCCACCACCACTCCCAGAGGGGGGCCTGTCGCTGTCCCATGGCATGGAACTATCCAATGCCACAAGTAGTGCAGTGGCAGCAGTGGGAGCACCACCAGTCTGGGTTCCAGATGTGCTGGTGGCTGGTGCCATGGCCAGAGGAGGCAAGGTAGGAGGATCACCGGGAGCTGGCCTACCTCGATGCACTGTAGTTAATTAGTTATAACAATAAGTTAAGGGTGGTAATAACAAAACCAGGTTAGCATTAACATAATTGAACATAATATTGATTAATCCAAATACATATTTAGGTACATTATGTGGAACACAACATTAAATAACATAACAGTAAGCATGTTAACAGCAAGCCATTATGAAATAACAAAACAGTTAGCTTAACAAAATATATTGATATTAAATCATAATAATAAATAACAATAACAAATTAAAGTTTAAAAAATAGTTTCACAAAATACATTAATATTAAATCATAATAATGAATAACACTAATAAATTAAAGAAGATAAGGGATGGGGAGAAAGAAAAAACATACCATTAGTGACGATGCAGATGATATCCCTAAAAAGACTCCTAGTACATATTTCTAATGGTGTGCAGTGTCAGTTGTGAGTACAGTGACTACAATTCCTTAATAGATTATGTACACATACATACTTCTCAAGCTGTTAGCATGGGACAGTGTTGTGCAAGCACTAAGAAATGCAGGTACACAACTACATAGAACTGTTTCACATAATGTGCACATACATGACTACCTATGTGTTCTGTAGATGGATTTGACAAAACATTGCATTCCAGGTAATCAATTATCTGCTAATCATGGACCACACAGATTGGATGGTTGTAATTACATTACAAAAATTGTGACAGTTGAGAGGTATGTTTGTGTATATTAAGTAGAGTAGACAGCCATCAAGTCTTAGTTGGTAGGCATGGGAGTAGAAAACAAAAGCTGTGACTGCAGGGGACATCTGCAAATAATGTAACAGTTGGCTGCAGCAACTTAGAACAGACATGCAATGAATACAGTCTCACTGCAAGTATTAAGACACATTTTGTTATGAAACCACAATCCTGCTTTGGACTTTATTCATATTATTTCTAAATGTCTGTGAAGTATACACATGATATCTGCTGATAAAGTGGGCTACCAACCCTTATAGTTTCTGTTCCTGGAGTGGGAGGAAAAGAGAGCATTATGTGACTGAAAGTGGCCCTGAGACAGCATTGAACCATACTGTGGGTTGTGCAATACATTTTTCAAGCAATTACTTTTACATTCTACAGTTATTACAGTTTTACAGTTGACTGCAGTGACAATAGAACAGGCATGCAATGAATGCAGCCTCAGTGGAAGTATTTAGACACATTTGTTATGAAAACACAATCCTGCTTTATACTTTATTGGTATTGCTGCTAAATGTCTGTGAAGTATACACATATCTGCCCATAAAGTGGGATACCTCACCCTTATACTTTTTGTTCCTGGAGTGGCAGGAGAAGAGAGCATTATGTGACTGAAAGTGGCCTGGAGACAGCCTTGAGCCATACTGTGGGTTGAGCAATACATTTATCAAACAATTACCATAGCATTTCACAGTTATTGCAGTTTTACAGTTGACTGCAGCAACATTACAATACACATGCAATGCATACAGCTGTACTGATATTGTTATGACACCACAATCCTGTTTTATATCTTATTTCTTACTGTTACTGGTACTGCTTATTGGTTTTTGCACTATCGTTTTTCTTGTTTATTCTTTATTGCACTACAGTTTTTACTATTTATTCTTTATTGCACTACAGTTTTTATTGTTTATTCTTTATTGCAGTACAGTTATCATAGTATATCC
>NC_056737.1:540611538-540649038 GCF_019279795.1 Protopterus annectens
AGTGTTATTTAGGGTAATATAAACTATTTAAAATCAAATGGCATTAAGACCGTGTGTAACGTATGCGTATGATCCCAGCTCAATGTGTTCATTACTACATGTGTAGGTGGGTAACAGAATCTTTATTTGTAGCCTAAGCTTGCAGTAGTGCTACCTCCACCAGTGCATACATTGTGGGGGTCCTTCCTTTCAGTAAATTTGAAGGAAAATGTTGGCCATATTCTACCCCTGGCATCTATGGCGCCTGCTTTATATACCGGTAAGTAAAAGATTATTATAAGTAATTAAAGTGTATGCAAAAACTAGTTTCTTTTGCAATGTGGCTTTTTATTGATGATGCAGGAACTGCTTGTTCAAGAAAGAAAACAAACAACCCCCCCCAGAAATTTTACAGTATGACTTGTAATTATCTTATGAACCACATCTGCCTTTATTTTTTTCTCTTGTCATTTTTGGTAACAACAGATCATAAAAACATACATAATTGTTATTATCTTTATTAATGGATACATTTTGTAAACTGCTAGTTATCTGGTCTGCAATAATGCAGCACCTTGTAATCTGAATAAATGTAAAAATTACAATAACTTTATGTACACAAAATAAGAATGTGTGTGTTTGTCTGTCTTTCTTAGAGTGGTGCTTGTGTCTCTATGTACATGTTTTGACATACAGGCATAGGTTGCATTTATTTATTTATTTTGTTTACCAGAGTAGACCACTGGCCAAGTATGACCAATTGCAAGTTCAGCCCAGGCTGATAACACAGCAAGAATACAAAGTAAAGTAAAACATGTACACTGTTGTAGGAGACTGCAATAAAGTACATAAAAGGTGCAAGTTGAATAGGGTTAAGCTAAACTTTTCCCATTATTTCCATATATACAGAATGTCCAGATGACAATGTCACAGAGAGAAATAGTTGAGATAGCTAAATGATCAGGGCTTCACCTTAGTTAGATCATGTGACCAGCAGCAACAGCAGTGCACATACACTTGGTCTATTTAATTAAAAATAAGTTATGTACCTACCATAACGTTCCATGTTTGTTGTCCTTCATCTCGCCTTCCTTCTTGCTGGTTGGGTTCAGAGCCAATCCTCGGCTCCAACTCGGCCGATTTACTATAGCTTGAGAGCTTTTACTGGCTCAAGGCTAACCCCTATCCCAACATGCCTAGCTGTAGCTACCCAGATCTCATTTGCAATAGCCCACACTAGACATACATAGTAAAAAAAAAAATTTTACTAAGCTCTTATACATTTAAGGTAGGAAGGAAAGAGAAAAAGCAATGCATGGTTAACTAACCTGGTATGTCCACAGGAAACTCAGCCAGTGTAACCAATAAAATAACTCCTATCGAACATCCAGGAAGGGGGAAGGAGAGGGGGACACAAGAAGGAAGGTGAGATGAAGGACAACAAATATGGAACATTATGGTAGGTACCTAACCTCTTTATGTTAAGTTGTCCCATCTCACCTTCATTTTTGCTGGTTGGGACCACGTCCCCAGCACCTGGTTCTTGGGTGGCTCACTGGGACAAACTCTTCAGGACCATGGAACCAAAGGATGCCCTCTTCCAGGAGACCACATCCACATTGTAATGAGTGATAAAGGTATAAGGATTTGCCCATGTTGCTGCTGCACAGATTGAATCTAAAGGCAATTTAGTTTTGAAGGCAACAGAGGTGGCTAAGGCCCTGGTTGAATGTCCTCTGGCCCTCCCTGGAGGTGTCTTTTTACACAAATCATAAGAATAACTTATTGTGTCTGACAGCCATTTTGATAATGTCACTTTTGAAACTGGAGAACCTTGTTTATTGTCAGCAAAGAATACAAACAATTGATCTGATTTTCTAAGGTCTTTGGTCCTGTGTAAATAAAACTGTAATTGTCTATGAACATCCAATTGGAAGAGTTTATACCCTGCCTTGTTGCTGTAATTGGGGAAGAACACAGGAAGCTCAATGGACTGATTTAAATTATACTCTGAACATACCTTTGGCAAGAAGGAAGGATTGGTCCTAAGAGAGGCTCAAACTTTGTGAAAAATGAGATATGGTGGGAGAATAGACAAAGAATGTAATTCAGAAACCTGTCTAGCTGAAGTGATAGCAACCAAGCAAAGGGTTTTCCAAGATAGAAATTTCAGGGGACAAGATGCTGCTGGTTCAAAAGGTGGAAGAACCATAGAAGCTAAAACCAAGTTTAGGTCCTGGGGGGGGGGGGGGGTTCTCTTACCGGGGGTGTAAAAGAGTTGTACCTCATAAGAATGCTCTGCACAACTTATGGGACATGATGTTAGAACCCAAGTCTCCTACTTGAAAATTGGAGATGGTAGCTAGTTGAACCCTAATAGTAGCTGCAGCTGACCCTCTTTTGAAAGGTTTTGGCCAGAAAATCAAGATTCTTGTGAACAGGAGCAGTCAAGGGATCAATATCATTACTCTTTGCCCAATAAGAGAACCTCTTCCAAATGCTAGTGTGAATCCTCCTGGCAGTGGGCTTGTGAGAGGACAGTAGGATGTGTTGTACAGCTGGGGAAATGTTTGGAAGCCTGGTTAAGATTGGAAGTGGAGAAACCAAGCAGTCAGCTTGAGAGTTTGGAGGGAAGGATGAGGCCTGCCCGACTGATGCATCAGGAGGTCCGAAACTGGGTCCAGTATCCAAGTCTCCGG
Source organism: Protopterus annectens (assembly GCF_019279795.1). Classification (NCBI taxonomy): domain Eukaryota; kingdom Metazoa; phylum Chordata; order Ceratodontiformes; family Protopteridae; genus Protopterus; species Protopterus annectens. Next base: position 540,614,217 of record NC_056737.1, read on the forward strand.
TTGAAGATGATGGCTAAGAAATGGGAACCATATCTGATGAAGCCAGTAAGGAGCAATGAGGATGAGTTTGCAACCCAGTGACTTTGCTTTCTGAGGTACCTTTGGAATTAGAGGGAAAGGTGGAAAAGCATAGAGTAGTCCAGGAGGCCAATCGTGAACAAGTGCATCCCTGGGTGACTGTCCCAGAGGGGGGACCAGGGCGAAGTAGCTGCTGCATTTGTTGCTGAGGGCAGTGGCAAAAAGATCGCAGCATGGCTGGCTCCATTTGTGAAAAATCAAGTCCATAACTTCTTGCTTCAGGGACCACTCATGAGGCATGAAGATAGCCCTGCTGGGCCTGTCTGCTATCACACTGGATTTCCTGGGAATGTGCATCACAATCAGAAAATGTTGGGAAGACATAACCCATTGTCATACTCAAAGCACCTCCCGACACAAGGGGTACGATCTGGTCCCACCCTGCTTGTTGATGTACCATACCACTGACATATTGTCTGTCTGAATTGCAATGGTCCTGGTAGGTAGAGAGTCGTGAAGTGCTTGCAACGCCAGAAGCACTGCTCTCATCTCCAGAGCATTGATGTGCAAATGGTACTCGTAAGGTTGCCACATTCCTTGGGCAGTCTGTCCCAGATAATGCCCCCCCCCACCCTATTTGGGAGGCATCTGTGGTCATTGTGGCTACTGGATGTGGGTCTAGAAAGGGTCTGCCCAGAGTCACCTGGGGGGAGACACGCCACCATACTAAGTCCTTTTTGCAAGTTTCTGTGATCAAGATCATGTGTGACATTGATAAATCCTGGAACGACCACCGAGTGAAAAGAAGCCACTGCAGAATCCTCATGTAGAAGTGTGCCAAAGGAACTAGTGTAATTGCTGTGGCCATTGAGCCCAAGACTTGTAATATTTCTCTTGCCTGAACTCTTGTCTTCTTTATGAGAAATGAAACTTGCTGACGAATGGTTGACACCCTCTCCTAAGGGAGCTTTGCTATCAAGCGTCTTGTATCTAAGTCTGCCTCCATAAAGATAATAGACTGACAAGTCTACAAGGCAGACTTTTCATAGTTTATGGTGATGCCTAGCTGGGAACAAGTTTGGATTGTGTAGTCCCGTGCTTTGATCAGTTGATGCTTGGTGGTAGCAGTGAGGAGTCAGTCGTCTAGATATGGAAACACCTGGAATCCTAGATGCCTCAGGTGAGCCATGACTATTGCCATACACTTGATGAATACCCTAGGGGCTGTGGTGAGACCAAAGGACAGGGCTCTGAACTGATAATGATTGGCTGTCAGCCAGAAGTGCAGGAATCTCATGGATTGCCTGTCCATTTTTATGGGGTAGTACACATCCTGGAGATCTATGGAGAACATCCAATTGTCCTGACCCAAGAAGGGAAGAATGGACTGCAGTGTTACCATCTGGAACTTCGTCTTTTTTTACCAATTTGTTTAGCTTGCTGAGATACAAAATGGATCTCCAGACCCCTGTCTTTTTTGGAACTAAAAAGAATCTTGAGTAAGTTCCGGATTCAATTTGGTCTGCGGGGATTTCTTGGATGGCACTTTTTTCTAGCAATCTTTGTACCTCCAGGATTACTTGATGCTGAAGACTGGGTGGAACATCTGGGACAGAACTTTTTTTTTTGAGGAGGGTTACTGGGAAAAAGGAATTTTGTAACCCCTGGATATTATTGACAGTACCCATGTTTCATTCGTGATAGTTTGCCAGGATGTTGGGTACAGTGATAGTGTGCCCCAACTGCCTCCAGAGGAGGACAGTCGGGCCTCCCTTCAGGATTGCTGGAAGGGCCTAACAGAGAATGTATCTCTGTCACCCTGCTGTTGCGGACCCCCTCTGCCACGAGGGTGGCATCTTCCATTGTTGTTTCCCCCTCTGCCCCTGGGGGAAAAAAATCTCCACTTGTATCAGATGAAGCTCCCTGGGATTTTTGGAACCACATCTTTCCGCTCTTCTGACCTTTAGGATAGGATCTAGATAGAGTGGAAAAATGGACTCCTATGGCAGAGAGAGTCTTGCCATCCTGTTCACATCTGGTGAGAGTCTCTTTTACCTGAGGCCCAAACAAGTACAAGCCATTGAAGGGGGTATTGTTAAAAGAAGACTTGAAAGGTTCCGCAAACTGACAAAGGTGCATTCAGGAGTGTTTCTGCAAAGCTACTCCGGTACCTGCTGCCCTACTAGCTCCATCTACCACATAAGAAATGAGCCTCATGGGGGAGTTAACCACTGAAGTCAAGGTCGCAAGCTGGCAAACCACCCTGTTTGCAACTCCCTCAGCTGTAGGATCTTACAGGGTATCTCCTAGCTCCTTCAGGAGATCCCTCTAAAGACATGTGAAGTGTGACAAGTAATTAAGTGACCTGAGAGTAGAGGTCACTGAAGAGAACATATGCTTTCCATACCTGTCCATTGTACAAGACTCCTTGTTTAGGGATGGACAGATGAAGAAGTTTCCCCAAGTTCCTTCTTAGTGGCTGCTGCCACCACCATGACATCAACAGGGACCCCTTTGGAAAGGAAGGATTTATGCTTGGCAGCAGTAATGAATTTATTCGGTCTCCTCAGAACTGGGTCCATGGTCTCTGGAGCACTCCATGCCTTTTGACTCACTACAGACAAAAGTGGGTCAAAAGGTGGAGACACCCAAGAGGTGGAGGGTTGGGAACCAAATGTGTCCAAGTAGACAGACTCATCCTCAGAAGGGGCTAGGGACTTCCAGCCACTCCTCTGTCTAAGGATTTCCAAGATGTCTGAAAAGGAAACATCCTCAGAGGGGGACTGTGGGGACCCTTCCGACTCATCCAAGTCTGTGTCTGAAGTGATGGACTCAGGAGAGACCAGATGCTTCCTCTTAAATCTTTTCTTCCAAGGGACCTCCTCTGAATGTTTGGGGGAGGTTTCAGAATAAGTGGGGTCACCCAATGGGGCATCCTGGGGCACAGGTTCCCTATGCTTGGAGGCAGGAAGAGGGTCAAAGACAGGCACAGACACCAAGGGAGAAGGAACCAATGCAGCTGAGGCTGGAGAAGTCTCAGGAGACAGCACACTTCTCAGCACCTCAAAGGCACCATGGTCCCGAGTCGAAGGAGCCTCCGGCTCCGAAGAGCCTGGAGATCTCCTGTGAACTGAGAGTGATGGCTCCAAGGGTGATGTGGGGAGCTGAGATCACCTGCACCAAAGCTCTGAGAGGGAGAGTGGGGTCGGACAAGGGTCTAATTCCACTTTCCCCCTTGGAGCCAGTGAGAGAGCTTCGGCGCCCAGATCCCTCGATGGACTGAGACATTGAGGAGATCAGAGTGGGTGTCAGAACCAATAAAGGAGAAGTAACCAGAGCTGACGGTTCCACCACCATGCGCTCCATGCACTCCAGCTCCGAGCTCAAGAGAGTTGGAGGAGGAACCGATGGAGAAGCTGGATGGGCCAAAGGGGCCAATTCCTTATGGGCTGGGCTCAATAGTAATTTAGCAAGTGCCTGTGACTTTAGGACCCTATTGACCACTCTCTCTACAACATGATCCGAAAGTCTGGGGACCGAGAGGAGTGCGAAGAGGACCGGTGACTGCCCACTCCAGATTGTAGCAAAGGAGATTGTGGAGCAGAGCATACCGGCTTCAAAGAAGGAGACTTGGTTCTCTTATGGGTCCGGACTGGCTCCAAGGACACAGATGGAGTCGCCAGACACTTAGCTTTGTCAGAACCAACACTGGGAACCAACAGAGCTGAAGGTTTTACAGTGGATTTTGTCTGTTCCAAACTTGGAACCGATGGCTTAGTGGGTTTTTTAGACACTTTAGCTGTCTGAGGATCCTGAGACGAAGAATCTTGAGCGTTCTTCAGAAGGCCACTCAAAATTAATTTATTGTTTCTCTCCTGCAGAACTCTGGAACTGAAAGTAGGACAGATCGAGCATGAGTCCTGCAGGTGAACTGCCCCTAAACAATATACACAACTCATGTGCCCATCCGTAAGAGACATTTTTTGGCAACACGAGTTGCATTATTTGAACCCAGAGGGTTTTAACTCTTTGGGCATAGTGGATAACTGACAGAAAATAATGACCACAGCACTAGAAAACAAAGCTGTAGTAGCTAACAGCAGACAACAACTAAAACTACTACAAGACTGTAATGGCTAGCCCAAACAACAGGAAAAGAAAACTCTCTCTTTTTTTTTTTTTTTAACACAAAAGCCTCTAACTTAAATGGCTATCCCAGAAAGGGTGGGGAAAAAGAAGAAGAACCCTCTAATTTAAATGAGCTCAAAGGGGAAGGCAAGGCCTAAGGAAGAAAACGACGGCCAAAACATCCACAACAAGTAGAAAAAGGGTTGTTAGACTAACAAGGGATAATATATGCTCTAACAATGTTAATTAAATAACAACACCCTGGAACGGATTACAATATAAGTGAAAAAAGCATTAAGTACTTAGCCTGAGCCAGTAGTCGCAATCTCGATGCTGCAAGTGACAAACAAGATCTGGGTAGCTACCACTAAGCACGTTGGGATAGGGGTTAGCCTTGAGACAGTAAAAGCTCTCGAGCTATAGTAAATCATCCGAGTCGGAGTCGAGGATCAGCTCCGGAGCCAACCAGCAAGAATGAAGGCAAGATGGGACAACATAACATCAAATGTTTGAGCTGTGGCCAGTACTTTGATCATGTGGTTAGTTCTTTTTAGGTCCACTGGGAGAAGAATGCCAATGTTTGGACTCAAGTAATGAAAAACTGTGGTTGGTATACTGTAGTTTGATTCTAGGAGTTTGGAGTATTGGACCAGATTTAGGGTTATGTCTAAGGTCGTATCCACAAAAAATATATGTAATTAGTTTGTTGGAGAGGAAAGAAGGAGGTGCTGTGATGTAAATGTTTAAGTATAAGTGAAACAAAAAAGCAGGCCAGCACTCTATTTTTAAGGCAGACATTTTACTTTGCTAATTGACAGGCAGTGGTGTTCAGATCAAGGGTATTTGGCTATGAAGAGATTACATTGTACAGATCAAGGGTATTTGGCTAAGAATGATTTCAAATGGTTGCATGTTTGCAGGGTTTCTGTTTCAGGCTGTTGCAAATGTGACAAAAAAGATGCCCTTGCTTATGGCTACTTTCTTTCAAGGAGACAAAGTATGAAATTGTCTGAGTCCAGACAAGTAGATGATTGACAATAAATTGTTTTTTTTTCAACACGTTTGTGATTGTTCAATGACTGGTGTAACCAAATGCCAATGTATTTAAAAGTAGGAGTGGTTTCTACAATGTTGTCCTGGTGCTTGAGTAGAAGTGCATTAGGGCATATAGAGAGCTTTTTATGGGTTCCAAAAAATTATGGTTTTGCTTTTCTTTGTGTTTAGTAGGAATACACCCCCAGAACTTTATATGTATTAACACCATGATTGTATAACTGTATAGGAAAGGTGAAACTACCCTAACTGCGCTGCTCTGCAATCCAAAAGCCACACACCTTTTGCTGCCCAGTACAGTGCTGTACATGTATAATCCTCATGATACACTACAGACCCTAAAACTTTAAAATGATTAAATATTTACATCCCATTCAATGCAAAACAGTGAAATTCTCTTCATTTAATTTATTCTGCACTGTTTTGATACTCCTACCTTAAAACTGCATCCTTTAACAAAACTTTTAATCAAATCAAAGTACTTCAATGCAATCCTAAATTAAAGTACCAGCAGTCAGCAATTCCATCATGACTTTCATATTATTCTTGAATACATATATACATGCATCATGTCTAGCACTCAATAAATATTAAATACAAAGGCTTTATTTCATCAAATAGAAACTACAGACATTTTGCATACAACGTGTTATCAGAGGTGCAGATATAATATCCTTCAGAACATCCAGTGCATCCTTGGAGTCTAGCATTCTCCTTGATCCATGTATTATTAAACAGTTATCCCTGGTGTCTAGTGGTTCCCCTGATCCCTGATAAATGCTCTTAAGGTATGAGATGCTAGAGTTGTGGGATCTGTGCACCTGATGTGTTGGGTCTAATATTTTATATAGATATATATATATATATATATATAGATATATATATATATATATATATATATATATATATATATATATATATATATATATATATATATATATATATATATATATATATATATATATATATATATATATATATATATATATATATATATATATATATATAGATAGATAGATATATGTATGTATATATATATATATATATATATATATATATATATATATATAAGAAAAAAGTCCACGTATTTATATGTGTGTGTGTGTGTATATATACACATATACATGAGTGTAGTAAGGTTGATGGAGTTCTCTTTGGTCACCTCAGGATTGCTTGATCATTGTCAATTGTCTTAAGGATTATTACTTTTGTAAAGCCAGTAGAACAGGGCCTGCTTCCTTTAGAATACATGCCTGAGAATTCTGCTGCATCACTTTAAAAACCTTGGCAAAAAGGCCTTGTTAAGGTGGTGTAGTTTGTGATTCAGAGACACATTTGCCACGGTGAGTAAAGACCTCATTATCTACTAATCTTCACATCTACAAATAACTATTATGGAGTGTGGATCTGCACTTCCTGTTGTAGGCAGCAGTATTGGTGGCCATATTGTGTAAGCATTCACAATCTTGCACAGACTGTATACACATTCAGACACACACATGAAACTCCATATTTGTTTCTGTGTTGTCCATACATCCACCGCGTCTCTTTTTCCTGCACTCATAAATCACAGTAACTTTCAGTCTGTCATTAATGCCTGACATTAGAGTTTCACACATCATTTTCTTCAGTACATCTATCGTTTCCCTGGTATCTAGCATTCTGCTTAACCCATGTATTATTAAACAATCATCCCTGGAATCTAGTGGTTCCCCCTGATTCCTGTTATATCCCATTAAGGCATGAGATTCAAGAGTTCTTCCTGGTGTATAATATTTCTACCCACCCACATCTTGTATTAGTACCACAGTGGATAGGTAGGGTGGAGTTCTTCCTGATATATAGTGTTCTCAAAGCTTCATTATGTGCAAGTGCCACTGAGGAACAAATATAAAATTATCCCTGATGGCTAGGGTCCTCCATGTTTCAGGCTGCACTCTTTAGCCTAGGAGTGAGCAGAAGTGTAACAGCCATCCCACACCTACACACTCATACAGTCACCCCACACACGCATACACAAGACAACCCCCTCCCTCCCCAGTCAAGCTCAGAGATGCAAACACACTCATCCTTTCTCCAATACTCACAAACATGCATACACACACACCTATCTTATCTTTACTAACTCCCCTACTCACACATACACCTACATATACAGCCCCTTGCCTACATTCACACACACACACACACACACACACACACACACACACACACACACACACACACACACACACACACACACACACACACACGCACACACACTCTCACATGCACACACACCTCCTAACTCTACCTTCCCAGTAAACTCCCCAGCACTTACTTCTATCTTGTTAAATGAAAACCCAGCCAAAAGGCTATGTCCACTACTCTGCAGTGCAAGGAGTGGCTAGATGACTTCCTCATGGCAATTCATGGGGCAGCATGGAGCTAATTAGCATATGACTCATCCCAGAATGCATCATCAGCATCTTGCATGGCCATGGAGATTGCCGACATTGGTGTTGCATGTATTTGTGCAAAAGCATTGTGGTAGGGCTGTCTTTGAATTCAAAAAGATTACCTTGGCCTGTACAAATTGTGTAAATCTCAGGGCAGCCTTTATAAATTCCCTTCAGTGATACTGCCAGTTTCAATGATTTGATGATAAGTGAGATGATCATTCAGAATCTACTGAAGGAAAGTTAATAATATGCAGGGCAATGTAAACTGTGTACCCACACATGAATTGGTTCAGCAATACCCATATTTATGGGGACATGGCAAAATTAAGTATTTAGGGGTAGGAGTTAAAAAAGTTTCCTTTGTGGCTGATAAGGATGTGTGGGAAGAGACTAAACAAAAATATAATAGAAAAACTGAGAAAATGGAAGCCCTTTTTTATGGATATGGCTAGCAAGATACAAGCAGTAAAAATGTTTTAGTCCATTTAATTTTATATACATTTTGGCACATTTTTATCAGCTGGAGACGAAGTTGTGGACAGTAATTAATAAAGAGTTAAAGGATTTTATTTGGGAAAGAAGAGGACAAGGTTCAAGTGGGCTAAGTTGATCCTCCCATCTTGATTTAAGATTACCTGATTTGAAGGGATGTTTTAGAGCTACACAGTTAAGGCACATAAACATAACACAAGCAGAAAGCTGTAATTCAAACTGGAAAGGGATGATGATGAACCAGGTGGGAGAATTCAAGAAATAAGAAGAGAGTGGGATTTTGGATTCAGATCATTGAACAACCATACCAGATATTATTATACTCATAAAGTAGCAGAAGGTATTCTAAGAACTAAACCAACATAAGAATGGAGGGAGGAGATTCTGCCAATAGGGATGACTGTAATTAGGCATACAGAGAGTAGGCAAGAGGGGTCTGGAATGTACTGGAGAAAATTGGCAAAGGAACCAAGGTACTGGGAGTAAATTACTAGAAAAGGAAAGGTAACAGAGTGGGAGAGTCCAAGAAGACATTTGGACTGCAGATTACAGTATGCCTTTCCTATTAGGGAGTGATATCAGAGAAGAGAAACAGAAAGGGAATCCTTAGTGAAAGATCTGCTCTGGTAGAGATTTTTGGTCAAATCTAGAACAGAAGCTGCTGTTAAAAAAGAGACACTTAGTAAGGTATATAAAATATTACATGATAAATATAGTAACAAACTAATCAGAGGATTAGAAAAGATTGGGAAGAGAGATTGGATAAGCAATTCACATGGAGACACTGGGGTTAAATGAAATGGCTCCCGAATATGCAACAAAGTCTAGATTTAGGAATTTTTCTTGTAAGTGCTTTCATAGGTATTTTAATGCCTCAAGCAAATACCAAATATTTTTTTAGATAGATGGCAAACATTGTAGGTGTGATGTGGAACAAAGAGGTAACTGGGAAAATATGCTTTTGGAATGCAATAAGTTGGCAGATATTAACAATTTACAGCAGAGTACTCTTTCAGAAATATTGGGTGAGCAAATGGGAGTAAATAAGGATTTCTTTCTTTTTTTTTGAGCTGGGATACAGTATCTGAATTGCCTAAACATAGTAAGGCCTTGTTAAGTTTAATTCTGGTGGCTGCCAAAAAAACAATTTTTAGAAAATGGGAATCAAAATCTAAACCAACTGTATCTGAATTTGTGAATATCTTAACAAAGATAAAAGAACTGGAAGAGGGATCTTTAGAAAAGAGTAGGAACAAATTACATAGAAAAAATGGAAATTGTGGGAATGACACATGCATAGTGTTTTGGAGGAGAAGTGAAGTTTAAGTGAAGGCAGGAATTGATCAATTCATGTAGTATTGGATTGATGATAATTATATAAAAGGATATATTGTATGTGATGCATGTCTGTAACTGCGAACATATTTAAACAGCTTGTTTTCTTTTATATAAATGTGTTTGCCTATGGCTTAAGGGATAATTCAGTAAAGGTGTTAAAAAATAATATGCATGCTAACAAATATATATGTATGGTTACAGCTCAAAATATCAAAAGCACATTTGAAATATTTTTTCGGGGAGTGAATATACTGAAAGCACAAAATATTGAAAGCACATTTGAATGAATGCTCAAATGACTGAATGCTCATTTCTATCATCATCTTCTTTCGGCTGTTCCTGTTAGGGGTCGCCACAGCAGATGACCTGTTTCCATTTCTTCCTGTCCTCTGCATCTTGCTCTGTCACACCAACCACCTGCATGTCATCTCTCACCACATCCATAAACCTTATCTTAGGCCTTCCTCTTTTCCTGTTACCTGGTAGCTTCATCCTTAGCATCTGTTTCCCAATATACTCAGCATCCCTCCTCAGCACATGTCCAAACCAACGTAATTGTGCCTCTCTGGCTTTGTCTCCAAACCTTCCAACCTGGGCTGACCCTCTAATATACTTATTCCTAATCCTGTCCACCCTCGTCACACCCATTGCAAATATTAACATCTTTAATTCTGCCACATCCAGCTCAAACTCCTGCCTTTTTGTCAATGCTACTGTCTCCAACCCAGATAACATAGCTGGTCTCACTACCCTCTTGTAGACCTTCCCTTTCACTCTTACAGGTACTCATCTGTCACAAATCACTCCTGACACTCTTCTCCACCCACTCCATCCTGCCTGTACTCTCTTCTTCACCTCTCTTCTATACTCACCAATACTCTGAACTACTGACCCCAAGTATTTAAACTCATCCACCTTCGCCACCTCTACTCCTTGCATCCTCACCATTCCTCTATCCTCCCTCTCATTCACACACATATATTCTCTGTTAGTCCTGCTGACCTTCATTCCTCTTCTGTCTAGAGCATATCTCCATCTCCCCAGGGTCTCCTCCACTTGTTCCCTACTCTCACTACAGATCATAATGTCATCTGCAAACATCATAGTCCACGAGGACTCCTGTCTGATCTCATCTGTCAACCTGTCCATCACCACTGCAAATAAGAAAGGGCTCAGAGCTGATCCTTGATGTAACCCCACCGCCACCTTAAATGCATCCGTCACTCCCACCGCAGACCTCACCGCTGCCACACTACCCTCGTACATATCCTGTACCACTCTTACATACTTTTCTGACACTCCTGACTTCCTCATACAATACCACAACTCCTCTCTAGGCACCCTGTCATATGCTTTCTCTAAGTCTACAAAAACACAATGCAACTCCTTCCGACATTCTCTGTACTTCTCCATCAACACTCTTGGATCAAAGATCGCATCTGTAGTGCTCTTTCTTGGCATGAAATCATACTGCTGATCACTAATCATCACGTCTCTTCTTAACCTTGCTTCCACTACTCTTTCCCATAACTTCATGCTGTGACTGATCAATGTTATCCCTCTGTAGTTACTACAGCTCTGCACATCACCCTTATTCTTAAAAATCAGTACCAAAACACTTTTTCTCCATTCCTCAGGCATCCTCTCACTTTCCAAGATTGCATTAAACAATCTGGTTAAAACCTCCACTGCCATTTCACCTAAACACCTCCATGCTTCCACAGGTATGTCATCTGGGCCAACAGCCTTTCCATTCTTCATTCTCTTTTCAAAGCTATCCTTACTTCCTCCTTGCTAATCCATTGTACTTCATGATTTACTATCCCTACATCATCCAACCTTCACTCCCTCTCATTCTCTTCATTCATCAACCCCTCAAAGTACTCTTTCCATCTCCTCAACACACTCTCCTTGCTTGTGAGTATGTTTCCCTCATTATCCTTTATCACCTTTACCTGCTGCACATCTTTCCTAGCTCGGTCGCTCTGTCTAGCCAATCGGTATAGGTCCTTTTCTCCCTCCTTAGTGTCCAACCTTTCATACAACTCTTCATATGCCTTATCCTTAGCCTTCGCCATTTCTCTCTTTGCCATGCACCTCATCTCCTTATACTCCTGTCTACTTTCTTCATCTCTCTGACAATCCCACTTCTTCTTTGCCAACCTCTTTCTCTTTATATTCTCCTGTACTTCCTCATTCCACCACCATGTCTCCTTGTCGTCCTTCCTCTGTCCAGATGTGATACCAAGCACCTTTCTAGCCGTCTCCCTTACTAGCTCTGCTGTAGTTACCCAGCTATTTGGTAACTCTTCACGCCACCCAGTGCCTGCCTTAACTGATCCCTGAACTCAACCTCACAATTACCCTTTTTCAATTTCCACCACTTGATCCTTGGTGCTGCCCTCACACTCCTCCTCCTCTTCATGATAAGCAATGTCATCCTACAAACCACTATCCTATGCTGCCTAACGACACTTTCTGTGGTCACCACTTTACAGTCTCCAATCTCCTTCAAACTGGCCCTCCTACATCTCCTACACCTGTGTGCATCTTCCTCCACTCTTGTATGTCACCATATGCTCCTTTCTCTTGTTAAAATACATATTCACCACAGCCATGTCCATCCTTTTCACAAAATCTACTACCATCTGACTTTCTGCATTCCTTTGCTTAACACCATACCTACCCATCACTTCCTCATCCCCTCTGCTCCCTTCACCAACATGCCCATTGAAATCTGCTCCAATCACCACTCTCTCACCCTTGGGTACAGTCATCACCAGTTCATCCAATTCACTCCAAAATTTTTCTTTCTCGTCCATTGCACACCCAACTTGTGGAGCATATGCACTAACAGCATTCATCATTACACCATCAATTTCCAGCTTCATAAACATCACTCTATCCGACACTCTTTTCACCTCTAAAACACTCTCAGCATACTGTTCCTTCAGAATAACTCCTACGCCATTTCTCCTCCCATCCACACCATGATGAAACAATTTGAACCCACCTCCGATACACCTAGCCTTACTCCCCTTCCATCTGGTCTCTTGCACACACAATATACCAACCTTCCTTCTGTCCATCATATCAGCTAGCTCTCTCCCTATACCAGTCATACTGCCAACATTCAAAGTTCTGACCCTCACTACCACAGTCCTAGCCTTTCTCCTCTCCTCCTGCCTTCGGCCATGTCTTCCACCTCTTCTCCTCCTTCGGCCAACAGTAGCCCAATTTCTGCCAGCACCCTGTAGGCTCACAGTACTGGTGGCGGTCGTTGTTAACCCAGGCATCGACCGATCCAGTATAAAAATTTTTCTTGGTGACAGCATGAAATGTTTTGCCAAAGTTTTACTCCGGATGCCTTCCTGACGCAACCGTGTACAGAAAAATGAATGCCTGACTGTAAAGGTTAAAGTGGTTGGTGCATATGTGCAAGTGTTAGCTGGTTAGAGTAGGGGTTAGGTAAGGGAATACATTTCCTCTTTTAGATATTTGGTGTTTGTATATGTTCTCTGTCCTTTTGAGTACTGTTAAGGAAAGGGTTTTAGTAATGTAATGTGCATGGCTAGGGGTAGGGATAGGGTTAGAATGTGTCCATTTATGTATATGAGTGCCGGTATCTATGTATGCATATATTATGTAGCTCTTTCATCCAGCTATTTTTACCAAAAAGAAATGTAATAAAGCAAAATCATATATTTCAATAAATCTATTTAAATACTTATGAAAACATCATTGCATGATGAGAAATTTTCAATAACCTATGTCATTTATGTAAAAGCATGTCATTTAACTTCTCTATTCTTAAGTAATAATTCCAAGGTCCTTCAAAATACATTAAAATAACTTTTCTTGAAGTGGACATAGGAACACAGTAAGAATACAAGGAAAGAAAATATGGGAACCAAAACATTTCTAGCTATATGCAATTTTAAGTAGGCACCCTTAAAAGATTTTGGTACCCTTTTGGAGCATTTAATAGTGCTAACTTCCAAATTAGATAAGCCATATATATATATATATATATATATATATATATATATATATATATATATATATATAATAACCATAGTATAAATTTGCATCTACCTATTGAATCATTAAGACTAGTCTTAAGCCATGTATGAACTTTAGTGATAAATTGTTTAATAGGCCTGAAATGTGTCAAGTTAGGAGTCTATCCCATTAATGATTCTTGTTTATTGTTTGGTGTAGATTTAGGTCCTTATTGTTTGTGTTTGTACAGAAAGTTGCTTTCATTGCTCAAAAAGTGAGACATACAGGTCATTGTGGAGCAGCCAGTAGGCTACCATGTATATGGAGAGTCATACCAATTTATTGGGATAGTTGAGGAGTTTAAAGCATTTCATTTTCTTAGTTACATATCTTTGTGGCCTTTCCAGTTGAATGATATGCTTCAATTTCTGCATTGTACTCAATTCAGTTATGGACTGTATAACAGAAGTGAGCAGGACTGGAATGACTTCTATGGATCTTGAGGATCATAGAATCATGGGATCATGGGAGGTTTCTAGGCTATCCTTACAAGCCTAGTCAAGTACAACCCCTGCACCCAAGAATGTCAAGGTATTAAGCGGAACTAATTCAACAACTACTGCCCCTGATATACTCTTAGGATATACTCTAAGAAATTAAATGGGCTAGATAGAAAGATTCCCTGTTGGTGGTTGAGATATGATGAATAAATGAGACACAGTTGTGCCCATAAAATACCCAGTCTCTTAGGATCATGTTTGTCTGAAGAGGCGGAAGAAGTTGCCTATGTTCTTATTTATTAATTCCATTATAATCCTTTCCATAGCCATACAGATGCATCTGTTCAGGCTTATGGGTCTATAATTACCTGTGTCAGTTGACTTCCTACTTTTGTGCAAGGGGAGGACTGTTGTTGTCCTACATTCTTCTGCCACAAAGCGTTTGGAGGATGATACTGACAGCCTCTATGGGGGGGGGGTCTAAAAATTCCTCTTTTGGCCTTACCAGTAGGCAGCCTATTATGTTATCCATCCCCATGAAAATACTGTTTTTGCTTTGGCAAGTACCTTATGGACTTGTTTCAGGGGAGGTTTAGGGGGCAGTATACATGTGTATGTAAAAAACAAATGCTGCTGGGTAGAGCACCTTCAGTTCAAAAAGGTACAAACAAGAACAAAAATAGCTGAAGAGTGCACCATGCGCTGTATGTTCAATAATGACCCAAATACTCCATAAAATAGATGATAAAATCCAATATTTAATACAGTGGGAGGCATAAACAAGCAATCTAAACTGCAGGACCAGCACAGAGGAGCTGTGGATGCTCAGGACAGGATTTAAAAATATTTTATGGAGTATTTGGGTCATTATTGAACATTCAGCGCATGGTGCACTCTTCAGCTATTTTTGTTCTTGTTTATACATGTGTATGTGATCTGAGAATATAGGAGGGGATGGGTGGTAAAGTTTGACCAAAGTTTGACTACTAATAAATTGATTATGTCTTCTGGATCTGCGCATGTAATATCATTTACTATTATCTCTGTACAGTGCTGGGTATTGTTTCTGAGGTTTTTAATATAGTTAACAAAGGCTTTATGGTTATTCTTAGCCTGTGTGGCTGTTAGTTTGATTAATTTGATCAGGGACCAGTGGTCCCTGTTAAGTTTAGCAAGACAGTGTTTAGCATGTTGATAGTTAAATTTACTTTCCCTTGCAATGAGTATTTTTATTTTATAATAGAGCCTGTTAATGTTTGCATTCCAACATAGAGGTTTATTTTTAATTTTAGCACTATATTTTATTTGGTAGGGGACAGATATGTCAATGAAGTTGTTTACATGTGCACAGAATTTGCCACTTGTTAAGGTACTAAATAACTTTTGCAAGCACAATTTCCTTTACTGCACAGAAAGATGCTTACATGGCAGATTATGAAATCAAGATTCTATCTCCTCAAACTATAGGACTCATCATTCTTTATTGTTTTTTTCATTAAAAGCAACATTACTGTAGCAATCATCGAACAATCACTGGCCATTTAGAAATGAACACTACAGAGTTAATTTTGCTAACAAAAGATCTCCTGATTTAGAATCAACAAAGTCCAGGAAGGGAACAGTGAATAACAGAAACTAAAAACCACAAATCACTGACCAAAGGCATCACTAGAGGGAAAAAAAACAATACATTTAGAGCTTTTGTGAACAGGACTTCTTCAGAATAAAATCACACCACTTCTTCTGCTCTTTAAATACATACAACCAACCAAGATCACAGTGCCATAAAAACCAATTAATCAATTAACAAAACTGATAACATTTTGAAATACAAAACATACTTAAGATAAAAAAAAATATTTAATATTGATGCACTCGTTTAAGCCAGGTGGTTGATCTGCCTGTAAACTAAGTTGCCGGCAAGTTTCTTTTCATTCCAATAGTTTTTTTGTAACAATCTCCCCTTAGATTAAAGGAACACACTACAAAACCAAAAATTAAAACTTTTTAAAATTAGTGCAAAGAGTATTGTGTTTAAACAAAGCATTATTCTTGTCCTTAATTCTAATCGAATATATATGTTCCTTAATTCTTATGGAAAATTTTTGTGTTGTCATACTAACATAAAATGCATCACAAAAGGAACAAATAGCAGTATAGACTAAACCTGTAATGTTACAATTGAAATGTCTATTACTTTTAATAGCCTTGTTTAACTGGTCAAAATAAATATTAGGACTCTCCAAACTAAAACTGCAAGCACTGAAAAAACGAAATTGGTTCATGCCATAGCTTTTGTCAGTGTGTGGAACTGATGCATAAGTGTTCCTATTTTTACATACTCTTTGATGGATTTAAATCTTTTACAAACAAACCTAGGGACCGAACCCAAGACTTTGGGATTCCGAGAAGATTTTCCAGTTATTAAAAATAACTTTTCTAATAGAATAGTCATCCACTGTCATTTGCAAAATGAAAGTATTTTATAAGTAGTGTTATTACTCTTGAAAATGGTGAATACACCAGCAGTTAAAATAGGAGTAAAACTTAGTTTCTCTTAGATATTATCTGATCCGCTGTACATTGTAAATCTCCTAAACAAAAATATCTCTCTGTAAATAGCTCTACCAACTTGTAAATCCCATCTAAATAATTTTTGTCATCTTCATGAGCCTAGACAGTCCTATTATCTGACCTCTGGGAATGTTCCTTTTCATGAAATTGTGGTGTGTATTGTTATTAAATAAGTAATTGTTAATAAAACAAGATTTTACATAGATCTGACTAGAAAACTTCCTGTGAACAAAATCCCAACTGACTGCTATATCCAAATAGGACATATTAGAACCTAAGTCAGTACTATGATTCAAAAAGTTAACAAAGGTGTTAATATATTTTGGGAAGTATCAGTGATAAAAAATAAATCATCAATGAACCTTTTATAAAACAGTGCATGCTGTTTATAAAGAGAAAAACTACTTAACATTTGACATTCCCATCATCCCATGACTAGATTCACAAAAGAAGGAGCAACAGTTGCATAGCGATGCCATTTAACTCTTGGTAATATTCCCATTTCGGTAAAAAAATTGTTTTCCTGCCTAAGCTCCATTAAAAAGCAACAAGTGCTAATCCAAGAACTGGAAAAATAAGTATACTTAACTAGAAACAGCCTTAAAAATTCAACTCCTTTGTCAATGTTAGTGTATAAGGATTTTACATCTTAAGTAAAAAAGTGGGGTGCGTGAAGCTCACATTAAAATTCCCTAAAGTATTAAAGAAATCTCAAGCATCTTTGATAAAACTATTTAACTTTTGAACTACTGGATTTAATTTATAGTCCAAAAAAGGGTTTTAAGATCTCCTGATGGTTTGTTTATGAAATTCCATATTAGGTGGAAATTCTGAATTCCATGATAGAAATTTCTACTCAGAACAAATATTATACTTT
The DNA here is from genome assembly GCF_019279795.1 of Protopterus annectens. Lineage (NCBI taxonomy): Eukaryota > Metazoa > Chordata > Ceratodontiformes > Protopteridae > Protopterus > Protopterus annectens. The sequence continues at coordinate 540,631,640 of NC_056737.1, forward strand.
TCCAACCCTGTCGGCACTTGACAGGAAGCAAATCAACAGATATGTGGTGAAGAACATTCAAGAGTTCTTTCTGCTTATGAAATCATATTAGAAATGAAATGCAAGCACTAGCAATGTCCCTTTTGTTCACTTCTCACTCTTCACACAGTAAAGGATCCCACATAAGCATATGGCTTATCAGGTTGGAAGGGGAATTTCTGTGTAATCAAGTCATCATTCAGTTTTAGCAGATTAGCCTTTGCATAACTATGAATACCAAGGTATTGGAGAATGCTTCGAATGGCTTTGGATCTATGATGATTGTGACTGATTAGGGGTCTGATTTGATCAAGGAGGAAGTAACAGTTGGTGTGGAGGAAAGCTATGTCATATTGGTAAGGAATAAGTGCAGTTTTTTATTGACCCTTGTTCGGGTGCAGACTAGCTGGTCTAGAAAGTTTGTATAGATGCTGTCCAGAAATTTCTAGGCATACATGTTTGAGGTTATAGGTCTCCCAGTTACTTAAGAGAGAGTTGATGTCTCCTAGAAGAATGATGTTTGGCTTAATGCACAGGGGCTCCATGCTAGTTAGGTAGGAGCTATGGGCTAAAGGGAACATAGAGGGAGTACTATGTTTAGCTATGATAAATGATTTTAATAGTAAGTTGGACATGGAGAAGTTCCAGGCAATTATCATGTCTAACAAGTGTGGAGATAAAGTTTTTTATGACTATGAGGACATCACTACTTTTAATGCCTTCAGCTAGCATGGTGGGTCTGAATGCATGGTAGGCACTGAAGGCTTACATTGAAGATTTCATTGATCTTGATCCAGATTTATATTACAGTGCATATATTAATGCTTTGTAGGGTAAGGAATAGGGTTTTTTGTTTAGAAATCCAGGGATAAGGCCATAATTGGGTCCATGTGGTCTGTGTATGCACACATGGCATCTGTCTCTACTTCCATATGGATGTTAACAATGTTGTCACCAGTGGCCTGGTTGGGAGCATGTGTTTAGCAAAGCTGGCCATGTAGGATGACTGTCACAGAGAACACAACTGGCACTCACCACATTAGGTGTATCTCCATACCACACTACTTGCCTCACTGTCACTTTGGATGAGGCATATGTGCACTCAATATAGGTCCTTTTCTGTGAGGTTTGTCATGTCCATTCCCTGTGGTTCATCTACCCAGCCTATTCTCATCCACTGCAGAGGCACTCAGTGCCTCCCATACATCCTATTGTCAGACCACCAATGTAGCAGAAGCACATAGTGACATTCTCTTGTAGTAAACTAGGGAGATCATCTATGAAAATAATGACTACCCTCACTGAAACCCACATTCTACCTCCATTGTCTGGTACCCACCAGCCCCTGGTTGGATAGACAGCCATATATCAGTATATTCCTAGGCACATGAGCAAATGATGATGAAGGGCTGTGACCCCCACCACCATATCTCTTGTGTGACGAAAGTGTAGATGTGTGAGCCACTGTAAGTTAAATATGCCTTACCCTGCATAGCTTATATAATGGTCTGCATGCCTCATATTACTTTGTTTGACATCTCACAATTTTTGCATACTTGTCAGGGTCTACACATGTGGACTAGATATTGCAGCTACACCTGTACTACAATATACTGTCCACAATAATATATATGGATGTGGTGAGACTGCAGATTGTTGTCAGTAACTATAAGTAACCATATGGCTAGGTTCCCTGCTTCCTGAAGGACATATTCTAAAGAATGCAGCATGCTACAAACAGTTGACAGGCTGGTGCAGGACAATACTGGAGTGATCCCAGATGTGTCTAGGCAGCAGAACTGGAGTTTTATCAGTGTGAACAGATGCTCTATAATATTCTTGATTTGGAAATGGGTGGGGTTATGTTGATATTTGGACACATTTTGCCATTTCTGTACATTATCAACCAGGGGTCCAGTGGGTATCATCACTTGAAAAACAGGTGGGACAAATGGGGGAGGGGAGAAAGATAGGTACATGGGTGTTTGGATATGGGTACACACTATACATGGCTTTCAGTATCTGCGTTCAATGGTGTGGTTGCACTTACTTGTTAAGTGGTGTAGTGGAATGACACTATACAGAGATGAGAGTAGGAGGTTAGCATAATGGTTAAGGTTCTTAACCTTACTGACACAAGGTGCAGGGTTTGATTCTCACATGGGGTAATTAGTTAGGCTTAAATTGGCCTAGTATTAATCTATGAACTTAAATGCATGATACTTTATGCTGGAGAGACAGATATGTCTCCCACAGACTGCCGCTTCTCTGGAATAGACTTCCTATTCACATCCTCACTGACCCTATTCAAATGCAACCTAGATAATTGGATGGGAGACCACAAACTGGCCCCTGGGATGGCACCAATGTCCCTCATGGAGAGGGGTAACAGGTGTTGATCACAGACCCGCTCTGTTCATAAATTCGTTCTTTGAACTACCCAAAAATAACAAATTAGGATACTTGAGACTAACATGGCTAGGCTTGTAAAGGCTCTAGGGCCATTAGCCTAGTAACTTCCAATGAACCTTAGGAACTTATGACTTGTATACAATATGTAGAAATCATGGGCATTGCCAGAGTGCTGGGTAGACACATGAGTTATGAGCTCTTTTGCATTGTACACTAGCTGGCAGTTGCCGAGTGATGAGCTCTTTTACATTGCACACTAGCTGACAATTGCCATTCCTGTTGATATAACACCGTCCATAGACACCTGGTGGGGCTTTATTGCCACACTGGTGTAATTTATAATTCCCAGCACTTTTTAATGCAGGCAATAAGTAGGTGATATCAAGCCATGCATGGTGGTGGCTAATCTCCCCTGCTATGTTGGGGAAGCAGATGTGTCCTTTCATATGTGACAGCAATGTATGGAGAACATTTGTGAATATTCTACAGGCTGATGCTTGTGAGATACCCATTGTGTCCCAGTTTGTCTGTGGAAGGTCAGTGTTGGTGGAATGACAAAAGCTACCAGTATTTTGACATCTACTGGTACATTAATACATTCCAGTTCCAGTTTGTGGGATGTACAACTACACACACTTTGGTAGCCACTGATAAAAGAATCCATGCATTCCTCAAGTTCCAGTTTGTGGGTTATAGAATTATACCTACTTTGGTATCCACTGATAAAATAATCCACGCATTCCTCAAGTTCCAGTTTCTGGGTTATACAGTTATACCTACTTTGGTATCCACTAGTAAAGGCATCCATGTACTTCTCCATTTCCAGTTTGTAGGCCATCCAGCTCAACCAACACCATGCTGTAACTGTCCATTCTAAAGTGCTCTAGTGAGTACTGGTCTAACAAGTGCTGTGACTACAGTTTTTGTTGGCACCACACCACTTGGCACATTCAGCCTCACTATGCTCCTTGATGACCACTAGCTACACTTAGTATGTGTTGCTGTCAAACAAATGCTTCTTATTCTAGTATTTTTGCTACAACTGCAGTGCTAAAACTTTTGCTTTGCATTTTGCCATTATACTCATATGCAAGTGGCTGCATTAGTGTACACCTGACAACTATGAGTCATGGCCTGCTTTCCTCAGTTGTTATTTACATGCCATTATGCACTCACTAGATTATGTGCCTTTATTTGCATGAATTATACTGTGCATTTTAGTTTGTTGCCCTGTGAATTTACGTAGTTCTGTTAATCCCTACCTTACTTTTCATTCTGAATTTCACAACATGCTGTGTACTTTATAATTTGACTATAAATACTAGCCAATGTTTTTATGAAACTGTTAACCTCTTCTTGCAGTGTTCTTGTCATGAGTACTCCTGTACCTGAATGTATCCATTTTTAAATAGTTAACTTTTAAACTATGTATGTATGTATGTATGTATGTATGCATGTGTATAGGTATGTACTTATTTGCATATTTGCATTCTTACTTACTTATTTAGTTATGTTTTGGTGACAAGTATATCTGTCTAGTGTGTGACCCATTATTAGTGAGAACATGGGGAGAAGAGCTCTAATATACATAAACTCTTGACAGTTTGGAAACAAGGTATTACTTCAAAAGCATATTCATTTTTACACATATAGTGACAATAAGGAAGAATACAGAAGTTTTTTTGCATGTTTTAACATCAACTATCTATAAAAGTAAGTACCTTGCAGGTTATGGAATCTGCTAAATCAAGCATTAAAATAATGTGCAACAGAAAACAAATACTGATGAATAATCATCTTTGATGCCATTAAAATTTGCCAGTGAAAAAAATATGTGGGAATTCAAAAACAATTAGCACACTGCTTTCTGCAAAATAGTATAATGAGTAATTGCATGCAGATAGGAACAATTCAGACACACATATGGCAGTGCTGCTGTGGAAAATAGTATGCACACCATACAAATGACCACATAATGACATACAGATGACTGCATATGGAAATAATGATAACAGACAAACTTTTAATAAAACACTGCAATTAGCCATGGTGACCAGCTTCTCTGTTTACTGGCATTTCTTGGTCAACAAGAATATCATATGAGCAGTAATGATAGGAACTGCATCTACATTAGTCACATAAAATGTCTTAATAGCTGTATTGTATACCTGCTCTGTAAATCACAGAAGGGTCCATTGGCAGTGGACATGCCATCAGCTCCATGACAAGGAACATAGCTGACTGCTACCATTTGGAAAGAGGTATCATATGGGGACTTGATTGGCTGGTGCCATCCTCAAAGAAATCAAGAGCGATGCATGGAATGCCTATCCCACTGGACCTGAAGGCTTGTGAAGCATTAGCCATTCATGCTTTGGAAACCTTTTAGTGCCCAACTGGAGACACTGTAGGAGTTTTAAGCCATAGGCACTTTGAATCTTGCACGAGTTCCTCAGTGTGATAGTAATGCATGTGGAGGAGCACATGGTGTTCTCACAGTCAGTAGAGGACACAACCACCACATTGTTACATTCTACAACACAACCCATTTCCCTTTGGTCCTGGGGTCATTGACTGCACTCACATTGCCATCAAGGCCTAACTTGGGCTACAAGGCATTGTCTATAACAACAAGGTCTCCATATGTCAACCTTCAGGTGGTGTGCAAAGAACAGAGTACTAAGCCATTCAAGCAATTCCCATGATTCCCACATCTGGCACACATACAATCTATGCTAGCATTTCATGAAGATGGACTTTCCACAGGTACATCTAGATGATAGGTACACACATTATCAACTCCAGAGCCCATGACAGTCCAGAGATATGATAGTATGTAGCAGACCACTACTAAATATGTTTACATCAGACAGGGTCAGACAAGACATACAACACCATACTGGCAAAGGCCCAGAACATCATCAAACAAATTTAGAGTGCTTCTGTTGCCTGGATACATCTGTGTACACTTTCACAATGTGTACTAACCTATTTGTAGTGTGTGCCTTGCTACACAGTTTGGTGCTATGTGAACAGTTACAACCAGGAAGACAATAGCACTAGCTGACATTTGTGTGACAGCAGCAGACATGGAGCTGGGTGAGAAGACAGAGGAGAGCAGGGCTGGCATGGGTTTTCATGTGAGACTGAGGCAGGCAAAATATGTTATGGCATTGAAAAAGAGGTGGCATCTGGTTCAGTATTGTGGGCCATAACAGGATAAACCTAGAACAATAGTGATGCCTGCATTTGCACACCTAGAATATTTAATAATGTACATGAACTGGTTATGTTGTGCATCAGAAATTACCTAAACCACATGTGCCAGCTATGGAGATACAATAGTCCCTTGTCTGTCCAGCAATAGGTGCACTGTGACATAGTTCAGGCCCATGTTACTGCCACTGATAAGTTAGTTAGAGATGTCTAAAGTGCTATAGGGTGTACATGAGGAAACTCATCAGTACAAGGGAATGGTAGAGGTCAGAGACACTGTCAGGATGATCCTCATGTTCAAGTCCAGTGTAGTTGTACACATGGTGCCCATGTCAGCATCCATACACACACTAGTAAGGACTTACCAGTCACACATATGGAGGACATAGCTAAATGTGGACAAGGGAGTGTCCATATCAGTGGTAGATGAGTAGGCCAGTCACCATATGTCCCAGGAAAGTACTGCAGGCATTCATGTGGATTCCCCCAAGAAGGAGAAGGCAGTCAGGCTCCATTAGGTTTCCACAACACATGGTAAAACCTTTTAATCAAGGTCCAGGTCCCAGAATACAGTAAGGCCAATATCAGTAGGTTTCTCTGCATCCATTAGATCCTCTTATTAGAGTAATTCAGCATTAAGCTGACACACTATCACTTAACTTATAATTTCTGTGACTCTTTCACAAACAACATATTTGGGGGACATTGTGTATGACACTGCTCAAAAGTAAATAATATTTTGAATATCAGTAGTTCAGAATTTACTCATCAAAAACACATTTTGCAAACATGGAGTACAAGAGTCTACATCACATGTGCTTCATTGGAGACATACAGTACTTCTTTTACATGAAAGAAGTGAGAGGCAACAACAGCCAGAAAAAATTAACAGCTGCAGCAATGACACATTTCATGATGGAAAACAAAATATGTTTCCTTTAACAAATAAATCCAACTTCAATAATACAGCAGTGAATTACACAGAGTATAGCCCTAAACGTTTTGCATAACACTGCTCTTTTACACCTCATACAAAGTCTGGCAGTATACCTAGTGCTTGTGTGCCACTGACCACTGATCACTGTACAATGATAATGTCTAATATTATATGATAATGTGTGTTCTGTATGACAGAGGGAGAATGACCGATCTACCATGTAAGTTCACCATGTATCACTCTGCATAAAGGACACCCCTGACTCATCCATCTAAAGGAAATGGGATTTTAACAGGCTAAATATTTGCTTAGTGACTTTCTGTGTCTGGGACAGCATGGTATCCTCAGCAACTACCTGTGGATTACAGACTGGTGTCATTAATTAAGGACTGACTGGGTATCCTGCATCACCTGGGATTCAAAACAGGGAGGGAGCACAGAACAATGCAGGAGGGTTACTCAGTACTATGAAAAACAACAGTTGTAACTAAAAACAGAAAAAAGTCAAAAGTTAAAAAAAAATAAATAAAAATGTATTATGTCACACTTTTAGTACCTTGACTAACAGTCTTCAAAGGAGTACAATAATGCACATAATCATAAGAATTTACATACTAAAACCAGTCAAGAGAAACAATGCAATCAAATAATGCAATTAATTATGTAAATCATTAACTTAAAACTGATTTCCATTCCATTCCATTTCTAGATTTAATCCTCTAGGTTTTAAAAGTGCCACATTTTCACATGTATGTAGCATCTTTAGGTCTTAACTTTACTTGCTCTAAAAATGTAAATCTAAAACTAGGTGTATTTTCTGAATGCACATCATTAAAATGTTGGGCTATTGGGGTTTCTTTTACCAATAATTTGATATAATAGGGAAATACAATTACAAATGTAACAACCAAATAACACCATTCCACTCTTATTTACATAGCTAAACATACTTATTTGTGGTCTTTTAAAATGACTATGAGTCACAAATACTTACTATAAGATGTACATTTTCTTGTTTAACTTAGGGAGTTATATATGGTATATAGTGCTTATATAACTTGGTTTATATTTGTGATGTTTTAAAATAAGGATGCAGGAGCATCTGAGCAATATAGGTTCAAAGGGTATGGATTACACTATTGACCGCTGGAGCCTTCTTTTATGTCTAGCCATGCATCCCAAATCTCTGACAAGTTCTGGTAATCTTGATAAGTGATAAGCAGGGGCTTGAGAGATGAAACATTTACAAGCCGAGGCCTGGGAAATGAACCATTTACAGGCTGCTTGCATCCATTAGAGACACGGGTGCCAAACCAGGGATGTATTTCCTGTTCCACATACAATTGTTCAAGTTTCACTTGAATTGGGTTAGGGAGGAATTTACATGGATGAGGAGCCTGTTCCAGAGAAGGTGTAGTCTTGGGATACATTCTTGCCTCTTGAGCAGGTCCTATTTATATCACAGGTAAGGTTTAATTATTAAGAATAGGTAATTTTGGTGCTGTTTGTTTTGCAGATATGCAGAAGGTCTATCACACTGGGTCCGAAGATCTCCTCTCAATAGACTGTAGGAGGCAGAAAACAAAAATAGGGCAGCCTGCATAGGACTTATTATTTACACACTTTTTCATTGAAAGATGCCAACAAAAACCTGTCTCTTTTCCAATTGTTGATTGTGACTGGTTGAGTACATACCAAAGGGGGAATTGTACTCAGTGATAGGTCTGCTGTGTTCCAAATAGAGTGGAACAATGACCTCCTTGAACCTAGTTGCCATACCTTTTGTTCATAAGTTTGCAACATAGAGTTATTTCCTCACTACAGTAGACACATAATGGTCAAAGACTAGATCATTGTCTACATGTATCCCCAAGTCCATGACAAAAGGGAAGACTCTTAGGGTGTGTGTTATCAATATGGTAGTTACTAGAGGTGGCTGACTTCCTGAAGGATATTATTATTCATTGCTTTTACATCAAGGGATGTTCTGGCAGCTCAGTTTGGATGCTTTGAATTATCTGGGTCTTAATGAAGCTATTTCCATTTCAAGTGAATTGAAATTGCATGATCTATCTTTATATCTTGCTTGCTCTGTCTGCATTTCTATAGTATGTTGAACATGCTATGTGATCTACGGTCTTTTGGCTATGTCCCTTTAAATATTTTGGTGGACCTTTTCACTATGCTTACTTGTGATTGTTTTTTTCTTTTTTTTTTTTTGTGGGGGTGTGTCATCGTTTGAAACTTTTTAATGAGCCACATTAGTGAGTCTCTGTTTCGCTGATTCATTCTTGGTTCTGAAGATGTCTTATATAGACAAAAGCTCTTAGCTGTGGTTTTAATAATAAAGTATTCCCGGTTCTTAGATTCCTGGTTGTTTTTGGTTCTGCTATTCATTTCTTGATATTTAATTTAGCCCATGACTCTAACACCAGTTATTTGTCTGTGTCAGCCCATCTTGGAGAATGTTAGTGTCAGTGTGGGATTCTGTAACTGTTCCTAAATTGTAATCATTTGCAAATTTGATCAGCCAGAGGGCCTTGGCATTGGCCTGGATCTCAGAGAAGTAGATGCCAAAAATGAGCAGTCTCATGACCAATCCTTGAGGGACTCTGCTCGTAAATGGCCTCTTCATAGAGGTGGACTACCAAATTATAACATCCTGGGTCCTGTCTGTGAGCCAGTAGGCTATCTACTGGGTAGCATAAGGATTTATTCCTAACCTCCTGAGTTTGTCAACAATGCCCAAATGGGGTATTATGTCAAATGCCTTGGGCAGGTGAAGGTAGGCAGGGTGAACTATTTTTTCTTTGTCTATTGGTTTAGTGACCTTCTCAAAGAAGTCCACCTGTATGAGTAAGCATGTTCTGCCATTGACAAAACTAAACTGGATTGCGTTCAGTGTCTGGAGGTTTCCTGTGAAATTATTGGCCATTTCCATTATAATTCCTTCCACTGTTTTGCATATGAGACTAGTGAGACTTATGAGTCTGTAGTTTTCAGTGTCCATGTTGGTCCTCCTTTGTGCAGAAGGACAATGGTTGCTGTTCTCCATTTGTGAGGTACATTGCCTGTTTGGAGGCTACAGTTAAATAGTGATTCCAAAGGGCCTGGTAGCTAATGTTTCATGCTACTTAGAAGGCAGTGAAAAAAAAAAAAAAACTAGCCAAACAGATGAAGATTGACTCCACAAATAAATAAAAATTTCCATTGTAGGAGTAGCCAGTCAGACATGGTAGATGCAGATACAATGTAATACTTTAGATGAAAGACAATAAAACAAAATAAAAACAAATAAAACACCAAGTAAAACAGATAAGAGCTTTCCCTCCAACCCTGGAACTTCCTCATATCTAACTAACACAGTGCTTGAGACTAATTAAAGATACAAAGGTCCTGAACTTACCTTTTCAGATCACATGACCTTTACAGAGGTCTTAAAGGAACATACTCATTCAAATCTTCTCCCTTGTCACTTTGCATTTTGAGGATCCATTTAGTTTCTAAACATTTAGTCTTATTACTAACATTACCTCCCCTAATGCTCTTATTCAATAGCTGTAATATAAGAAATTTAAATGTATGTATAGTCCCAGCACTTAAGACATATTTACATAAAGCATTCTTTTTGTCTTGCCTGGAAATATCATAAATATGCTCACAAATGTGGTATTTAAGCATTCTGTTTGTCTTTGCAATATAAAAACTATTACATGCTGTGCAGGTTGCAAGGTATACCAAATCACAGCTCTTGCAATTCACAAAAAAATCAGGCTTATGTACATGCTTAGACATGGGAGGTTGATAAACTTCAGTTATTAACACATACTGACACATATTACAGTCTCTGCAGGGGTGTTGTACCTTTTTTATTTGTTATAGGTTGTTTCCTAGCAAAAAGTTTATAGCATAACATTTTCTTAAGGGAGGTGTTGTTCTTAAAGCAAAATGTCTCCTAGAATAGATTTATTTCTGTCAGCACAGGTCAAGGCATGCCAGTGCCTTTTTATAATATTACATATAGAGATGACATCATTGGAATAAGTTACACTCATTCTTAATGTATTAACCTGTGGGACCAATGCTGTTTGTTTATTATTATCATTCTGAGATTAAGAAAAGGTCTAGCATAGCCTATTCTATGTGACATAACATTTTTCACTTTGTCTGTCTCATACTCAGAATAGCCTCTACTGAACAGGTCACTAGAAAGTTCAATGAAAGCAGATAACAGTATCTGATCATTAGTGCTCAACCTAGCACACCAAAGAAACTGCCTCTTCACAGTATTCTGGGGAATGTGCTTGGGGTGCATACTTTGTCTGTGCATTGTGCTATACCTTCTGTAGGGTTTCTTATAAACCTCTATTTCTGGGATATGTTGTTTTTTAGTAATTTTCACATCCAGAAAGTCTATAGTCTCAGTTGAGAACTTAAAAGTAAATCTTAGAAAATGTGTTGCCTGTTGTAAATATTCATCAAAGTCATATAACAGTGGAGTGGGGCCTGTCCAGATGAAAAAGGCATCATCCACAAGCCTGCCATACAAAGAGATATATTTTGAAATAAATCAGCATTTTCTAAAACATAAAGCATCTCCCAGTATGCAAGAACCAAATTTGCATAACTATTAGCAGGTGTCCATGTCATGGGTTGTGGGTGTGGTAACCATGCATACAGCTAGGAGTTTGGGGAAATTTGGAACACATCTTCCAGAAATGGGGTAAAGCTACCATGAGATGAATGGTGGCCAGGTGTACAATATGGCCCTGCAATGTCAGGACTGGAGGCTTGCTGTCCAACGGTTGGCATACCACACTAGGAGCTTGTGCTAGAACAATGCAGTGCATCCCCCATATGGCATGACATTAGAAGGCTCCAGCCATGACCTTGTGAACTACCATAGGTAAGTGTTGCTTGTCATAGGGGTACAGGGGAGTGTGCTGACAATGAATTGCAGGACTGAGAGTCACTTGCCTGGTGGAGTGTCTCCATGGTGGAGCTGGAAGACCATCAGTCATGACCGATACAGCATTCATGCCCAGGGATGGAGGCAGCCATGGACAGTGGGGATACTGAATCTGTCTCTGCAATGGTGTGCGCCATCAATGTAAGTGTGGCATCCAGCCATGAAATGCACACCCATACCCCATGGTGGGCTGTTGCTCACATCCTCATGTTTGCATCCAATAGCCAACAAATGGGCCACTGATACCTTCATCTGGTGTGTCTACTCCCAATCCCTGTATTGTACTTCACTCTGCATGCATTGCTGGATATCCTTCAGTTCATAAAGTGGTTGCACTTTCTCATGCAGCTTGCACAGCACTTTCAACATCTTTGCCATTGTGTGACTTTTCACCATCTGTCCTTGGATCTTTGACCAGCCAATCTGCACCTCAGTTTAGGAATGTTCCGCTAACATGCTGGTGATGTTCATCTGATGCTGTCTGTGGTAGTGATATCTGTGTAGATTAGGCAGATCTGATATGAACAGGACTTCAAACACTAAACACAGGAGTTGTTGGAGGTTCATCTTGTTACCTCACTGTCATTTCAAATGTGGATGATGTGAGTATGCTTTCCAAACTTAGCATTGCTGGCTGTACCACTGTGTCATAGAACTTTGTTATGTGCATGGTCCCTTCATCATCAGCCAATGATGGCTCACGGACATCAGGTATGTTCCACGATATTCCATTGGATCATCTATCAGTGGAACCTCTGTGCGCATGCATATGACATACTTGTAGCAATGCTGAATATAACTGAGATTCCCACCCATATGCGACATATGTAGCCTATAGGGGCTTAAGTACCTTATGGTAATAGCTTTTGCTGTTGCAGCCTGAATGTCCCTTTATGACAGATGTGTATATGTGATTGGCCAATACATATTTCACAGTTACATACCATTGCCCTACTGTAATGCCTACTAGTAATGGTGTCCACCCCTAAAGCCACCTACTTAATTCACACCAGCACAAGTCACACATCTAAGTAAGTCATCACTAGGTATGAGGGTTCTCTCACCTTCCCTTGTGACAGATGCTAGGAATTCCTCCATCTCCATGAGACACCACTGTGTTGGTGGTTGATTCCCAGTGGTTAACCTGTCTCTGGCTATACCCTGCACCATGGATTTGGTATGTAGTAACATATCAGTGATCCTGTGACACACCCATATTATTGTCTATTATGGCCACCCATTGCACTGATCTCCCACACCAGTCCCCTTCACACCAGGCCATGGAAGGCCTTTTCTGCCATTGCCATCTCAAGGATATACATGCTACATGAGTATGGGGTCTTTAGTAGAGCCTCTGTCTATAATGAGTTGAACTTTTCCAGCAGTTGCCATTCTTTCAGGCTCATTTAAGATTTTTATACCTGTGGTTACACATGTAGATCACTGTGTATATGTATGACTGTCCATGCCAGTCGACAATTCTCAGTACTTTTCCCAGAGCTCGATTTGGTAGTCACAGCTCTATTTGCCACTATGTTGTCATGTCATCATTCCAATGAGACATAGTATGGAATCACTGGACATGTTAACATTGCTTTCTGATCATTGCAGTTATGATGACAACACAGTCTTTACCCAATACACTGGAGGCCTCATATCCCAAGTAGGATGTCCATGTGCATGCTGTAAACACTACAGAGCAGGGCAATAACTTGTCCTTCCCTATTCACTGTTCCCTGTCAGGTCCCCCACCCCGAGCAGGACTGCAACCTGTTCTGCCCTGTTGCATGTGCCAAGTCAGGTTGAGTGGTTGAGCCCCCAACAAGACTATAACCTCTCCTACTCTGTTCCCTGTGCCCTGTCAGGTTGAGAGCCATACAGCAGGACTGCAACATGTCCTGCCCTATGCTGTGTTACCTCACATACTCCTCTGTTCAGTTATTGTCCTTGCTGCCTCCATGTACCCTTCTGTGGTTACTGTAGTCCTGAGATCCATTACTAGCTGTACTGTCTGCTCACAATTTGCTTACATATCAGCACATTTTGTTATCCACTATATTTTATTCTGTTTCCTGAGTTAGTTGCCATAACATAATCTCATGATATAATTACTGCAGTTTTTATCATGTTAAAATGGGCCTTACTAGCACAATAATTATGCTTATGAGGTGATTTAGAGTGGTTGTCTCTGAACCACCAGTACAATGTCTTGTAATATAATACTCATGTAAAAGCCCTCAGCCAGTGCAAAGTTTACACTGTGTCTTGGTCACTCCAGTACTCCTTTGTATTGTGCCAGATAATGTGCATCTGCTACCCACAGTGTATGCACTGAGCTATAGTTTTCTCCTATTCTAACTACAGAGTGGACACGGTCACTTTAAGCAATAAATTCAGCAGACCTTTTATCTGGTACAGCCAAGAAACAAAGGTCCTTCTACACCTATTGCAGTCAAATGTCTTCCAAAAATACAGAATGGTTATATCAAAAGTCCTTCACACTTCTCTTCCTTTTAAGTCAAACAGTCTGTCATATTTTTCCAGACAGGAGTTAATTATGCTAATGTGACGGGCCACGAGATACTGCACTCTTCTTTATTCCTCTATTCTAAGCAGTCCAAATTTCCTTACATTTAGCCTTCTCTATTTTGCTCAGATATTTTTTTATAGTGGAATAGCATTAGCATACTTCCAGTCTAAGATAAGATTCTTATCATCTCACTAGTGCCTCCTTTAGTTACCTTAAAACATTGTGACAAATTTTGGAAGATGACAAAATGTAATCCAATTTCATCATAAAAGTTATTTCAGCAGTTTTCTCTACGAAAGTGCTCAGCAAGAATTCCAGTCCCCAAAATTCTGAATGTCTTGTAATCGTTTGACCTTCCGTTTTGTGCAGGTGGAGTAGAAGCATTCATTCTGTGTTATCTGTCTCTTTCATCCATGGAATCAGTTCCTTACACTACGAAGCATTTTATATAAACCGAAAATACCAGTTATTTATGGTATTCCTAAGGTCCATAAAAATGTGGTAGACCCACCGCTGAGACCTATTGTCTCAGCAGATGGTTCAAAAACATTACCTTTGGCCAAATTTATAGATAGTAAAATACAACATATATGGGTAAATAAGTTTGCTATATTAAAAGATTCATGGGATTTATTAAGGATGATAGCAGTATGTATACTGAAAACCTATTATTTGTAACAATTGACATAATAGATTTATTTTCATCTATTCCCTGTTTAGAAGGTATGAATATGTTTGAAGAAGAAATATTTATGGATAATATATTGACACATAATGATAAAATAATTTGCACAGGCTTGATGGACATGGTATTTAAAAATAATTTCCTATTATTTAATGGGGAATTTTTCCAACAAATGCAGGGTGTAGCCATGGCAGCAGCCTGTGCACCTACATATGCAAACATTGTACTGGCTAACTGGGAAGAAAAATATGTACTTAAATCAGAGTTCCATAGTTATTGGAACCTATATAAGAGGTTCCTAGATGACATAGTTATATTCTGGGTAGGAGGAAAAGAAAAATTGGAAGAATTTATAAAATATATCAACCAAACTACTGATTTTCTTAAATTCACCTATAATGTTTCTGAGAAGGTTTTACAATATTTAGACATAGAAATATTTAAAAGTGAAGGTATTTTTGCATCTAAAGTATATAGAAAAGTAACTTATTGTAATTCTTATTTGCATTACAACAGCGCACACCCAGAACATAGTAAAAGAAATATAATAAAAGGCCAATTTGTGAGGGGGTCACGAATGACAAGTAAATTGGAAGATTTTAAGATAGAATGTGACTTATTAGAAGGTATGTCTAGATAGAGGATATGATAGAAGCTTGGTAAATAGTATTAGGTTGGAAATAGAAAAAGGAAGAACGGGAAAATTTGAGCCCATTTTAGGTATTAATGAGACTAAGGGCAATTATGTGGTAAAAAATAGTTATGCTAGTTTACAAGAAGAATATAAACTTTCCTTTGTATTAGAGTATAATGGTTTGAATCAGAGCATTAAATTGGTCTTTTATAGAGAATGGGAAAGATTTATAGCTCTTACTGATTTGGAAGACTTACCTAGAGATACTCCTAGGGTAGTATATAAAAATGCTAATAATATAAAGGAATATTTGGAACAAAAGAAAATGGAAAATAAAAATATAAGAACCAGCTTGAATAACAAAAAGGGTACATTTAAATGTGGGAAATGTGGTCAATGTAAATATATAGCTAATAAGAAGAATATATATGTTGAGAGTAGAGGTAGATTGATTAGGAGTAATGGATTATACAACTGTGATACTAAAGGATTAGTGTATCTGGCCACCTGTGTCAAATGTGGGTCCTTTTACATAGGTAAAATGGAGAGAACTTTAAAAAGAAGAATTTACGAGCATACCTATGATATTATAAAAATGAAAGAGACTAATGCATTGTATAGACACAGGAGGGTATGTGAAGACAGTATATTCCATTATTTTGTAATTGAACATATAAAGAATGACATCAGAGGGGGACCATGGGAGGACACCATAGGATATAGAGAATTATGGTGGCAGATCACGTTGGAAGCAAATAAATCCCCAGGTTTAAATGAATATATCTCAATTTTACCTCTACTGAAACTATAAGCAGCTAAAATTTAATCTTAAGTGCAATAAATTGTATGGTCAATAGATGGTGCTGTTGGATAAATTTTTGCTATTTGAACATGAATTTTATAAATGTGTTTATTTAATTAAATATGTATATAAAAATATATTTTAGCCCCTGCAATATGAATGGAATTGATTTTAAAGTGATGAATAGATATATATTAAAGTTTTTTTAGAGAAATTGGATGTATTTATGTGATTAAATGAATTGTATTTTAATATTCATGAGCTTTTAGAAGTAAGCTGATTTGTTTATTTGAATTAATTGATGTTATTTGATTGGAAAATGGAAATGAAGGAAGTAATTAATGGATGTTAATTAATGATGTAAGAGATTATCTGATGAAGTCCAGTTATAGGACGAAAACGCCTTGATTTTGGAATTGCGTTAATAAACTGTGTTCTGCACTTCGTTTTTAACTGTGGTGGAATCTATTGTGCTTGGTGACATTATACAGAAAACTGCCGGTTTTTCTTGGTTACTGTTGAGACTTGTTTTTTTTTTTTTGGTATTGGTATTTTTATATAAATGTTAACCAGTTAAGTTGACACAAGTGTCTCTTTTCCGGGGCGAGCTAAAAGCAATGCCTTGTTAAGTGACTTTCTGAGATTCACAGAGTTGGTAGACGGATGTGGGCAGAAACAAACCCTGTATGTTGGCTATAGGAACAACCAAAGCCTTAATTCTGCATGCTAACCACAAGACAGTATAGTTTTTCCTCCGAATTGAATCATGCACTATTTAATACACCTGTGAAGTGTTTTATCCCCATTACTTGTGGCACTATTTTGCCTCAGTTTGGACTTTTACATGTTTGTTTGATTTTGTTGCCTTCTTGTGCATCAAATGATTCATTAGGAGTATGTCAGGTCACTGAAGGTGGTCTCTGTGATGGTAACCTTCCAAAAACTACATTTGGTGACAGTGGAATCTGCCTTTTTCTCCACAGTTATGCAACCTCAGAGTTGCTATATAAGTTTGGGGTTGTCCACCCACATGGGGTTTGCCTCTTTATGTTTGCTAAAACTGACTTTGGTAAGTTGGCATGAATCGGATACATTTGCCTTTGTTGGTCTATTTGTATATCTTTAGCATTTTCTAAATGTTCTACTCCTAACTTGCTCTACCAGCTATTTGAGTTATATAGTGTTTTGCCCTCATC
>NC_056737.1:540654038-540666538 GCF_019279795.1 Protopterus annectens
GCGTATCAAGATAGGCACAGGCTGTCCTGTCTAATAACCTGTTTTAGGAAGTTTTCCACAGAGGTTCATATATTAGCACTAGGCTATCTGCCTATACAGACCCTTTTAAATCAAGCCATAGTTCCCATCCCAAAGGTAAGAATCAAATCTTGTACCTTATATTTGTGAGGTAAACACCTTATCTATTATGACAACCACCAGAGGTACATTTTATTGGAGCTAGGCTGATGTCCTGGTAGCAATCATGTTGCAGTATTTATATATTCATTCATGCACTCATTCCTTTTTACACACACTTTATGCTATTCAATATTATTACATGGGTAGGCAGAGATTTCCTGACAAGTTATGGGAGTAAGCAATAAAAGAGTTTCGATTCATAGATATTCTAAGGCCAACAGCTCATATAACCATTCATGCCCTGCCAGCACCCTCCCTCAAGCAGCACCTTCTTTTTTCAGGAGGGCCATACCAGTCAGACCCAGAGTAAATCTGTGGGTAGCCATCCAGTCATCTAGTTTATGTTTAAAATAAGATAGTGAATCTCACTGCTTAACACATAGGGAAGGTTTATTCCAAAGGTTTGGAAGGCACTGTCTTTCGCTGTCATGTATTTATCTGTTGGTGAAGATGTAAGTACCTGGTTCTAGTACTGGTGGAAATATTGGACTTGCACAGAAACAAAAGGTCCAGGTCAGCTGGGTCTCTAATGTGCTGTAAGTATGACAGAGATCTCCCTTCAAAAGTCTGCATGACACTAAATAAAGGGATAGAGTTTGCAGCTTATCTTAGTTGCTCAGGGACTTTTGACATGTGATCCTTTTGCTTAGGAATCTTTGGGGTCTTGATAATTGTTTGATATGATTTGTAAGATATACCCTCAAGGAAGCATTCTACTCAATAATTGTCCTG
Organism: Protopterus annectens; assembly: GCF_019279795.1. Taxonomy (NCBI): domain Eukaryota; kingdom Metazoa; phylum Chordata; order Ceratodontiformes; family Protopteridae; genus Protopterus; species Protopterus annectens. Next base: position 540,654,951 of record NC_056737.1, read on the forward strand.
ATCAGTGCTGAGTATAATGTTGTGATTACCTCTTTAGAATGTGATGTTACTTATTTGACAATTATATGGACTAAATAATAAGATTTCCTGACAAACACTGACAAGTGATGGTCATATGAGAGGAAACTATTAGCCTAAGTACCTAGGTCCTTAAAAAAATATTCATTTTGTGATGGTGCGCTGTATAAACAGTATGATGAGAAGAGGGGTTGTCTACAAAACATGATATGATACTTTTTAGCATTTAGTTTGAGACCATTTTAGTACACCAAAAGTTTACTAGAGAGAGTTCATTCAAGAGAGTTTGGATGTGACAGATTGACTTAACAACAACCTCTAGGTTGCAGTCATCTGCAGACTTTGTTAGCCAAAGGTCTTGGCTGTCCACTTGGAGATTCAAGAAAGAAATACCAAAAAGGAGATGTCCCAGCACTCAGCCCTGAGGGGAAACACTGGTCACTTTCATGCATTCTGATGAGGCACCTGTAACTCACACTGTGTGGGCTCTATCTTTCAGCTAGTTTGCCACATATGGGTTGATTTTTAAAGCAATTAACTTTTGTATGATGTCAGTATGGGGAATGGAGTTGAAGACCTTTACCTGATCAACATGCACCATGTGTAGTGCGTGGTCACTATCTACAGCCTCTGTAACCCCTTTTCAAGAAGTTAAACCAAACTGTTGAGGGGCCATATCTAACAAGGGCCTTGATATCACAATTTATGAGTTTTGTTATAAAACACCCCCATGGTTTTGTAGATGATGCTTGTAAGGCAGAAAGGACTGTATTTACCCAGGACAATTGTAAGGCCACCCTTATGGATGGACATCACTACTGCAGAGTGTCACTCATCAAGGACAAAGCCAATGGCTAAACTTAAATTAAACTGCTTGAGGATTGTATCTGTAAGGGCATGTTTAGCACAATTTATTAAGCAAACAGCTATGTAATATTTTGTAGTAAATAAAAAATGCAATCAAAATGTTTGTTGTAAACCAGAAATCTGACAAAACCATGTATTTTGCATTTCTTTTTCTTATTCAGAGTTATAAATGTTTTATGGATTATAATAATCTTTGTTGATAAGCTGTGTCATCCCCCGAATTCTCAAAAGCTTGCACAGAGTGCAAGATCAGTGCAGGAGATCAAGCAGGCAATATGTCTGCCGTGCGATCCAAGAACAGCCTGCAGGGGCGTGCATGAGCGCTCCTGCACTAATCCTGCGTGGACTAAGCACTGGTATGCAAATCACCCAATTTTCAGGTGAAATCCATGCAAATGAGGTGATATTGCAATCCAGGAAGCTTGCAACAGTCCGTGCAAGACTAGTGCTATCTGCAGAAATGTACTCGGTTAGTAACCGAGTACATTTCTGCAAAATCCAAAACGGAGCTATGACAGCTCCAAATAAAGGCTGCATATCATGTAGTAAGCATGCCAGTTGCCAAATATAACACCACTGGCATTGCAAACATAAAAAAAAATACATAAATCAACTTTTTTGTTTTAGCCAATCTTGTCTGTTTAAGCGTAGGGCAGCGGCGTGCAAACGGGATCGCGGGGGGGGGGATAATAAAATAAACCCAAAATAAGCAGTCTAACTAAAATCACTATTCTGCCATGCAAGTCAGTGGCAGGCAGAAGACAACCTGGCCAGTGAGTAGTGGTTGCTAAGGGTGGAGGCTCAGTGTGAGACATGTAATTATGCATTAGCAGACAATCCTATGCAAATGAGGAGAAGGATAGTGAATCCCAGTTTTCCCCAACATGTGAGTCAGGTCCCAACAGTGTAAGAGTAGGAATAGCTTGGTGCAAGCCTAGGAGTTAGGTGACATCATGGGGCTGTGTGTCAAGCATACTGTAAGTGGACTGGAGCCCTGAGAACTGGGTTTGCTCCTAGATTAGCACAGCTAAGCTATGGGGTGTGTTTAAACTTGCTCAGCACTTTTTACAAAGGCTAAGCTGGTGTGCGCGCCATGCACCAGGTTTTACAGGAAGAAAAAAAGAGGTTAAACCAGGAAATAGCAGCAGTGTTCGCATTTGAGCACTCTGTGCGGCACGCACACGGGCTTAAACAGGAAGGCAATGGGAAGGGAAAATAGCAGTATGAAGGTAACCAAGGAGAACTAGCTTATCTGGCAGGTGAAATGTATCAGAATCAGCCAATTACACAGGCAGCAGACCAGCCCAGCCCAGAACACTACTATAAACTAAGCAAACACCTTCCCCTCTGGTTTTTCCCATACTTTACACCATTAGTGTAAACAAGCGGGGAACCTTTAACACTCACAACAGCAAAATTATAGGGGCTGCAATAGCTATCATACAACTTGGAAGAGGCTGAGGGTGGTGAGGATGTGAATACTGTTGACCAACCCAGGAGACAGAGAAGAGTGTACAGACCCATGGTAACCAACCATGGGCTACATGAGCTAGAAAAAGTGAAGCACTATAAGGTGGACAGGGACCTTCTACAGAAAATTGTTGATATGTGCCGGCCACGCCTAACACAGAACTAACAGAGGGGAACCCATCCCAGTGGATACCAAGGTATGTGTAGACCTAAGAATACTAGCTACAGGTACCTTCCAAAGGCCAACTGGGGATATGATGAGGATTTCATAGGCATCAGCATCCAGGGTAGTCCACCAGTTCTTGGATGCTATTTCAGCACATGTTGGTGAGCATGTATATTTCCCCAAAACCCATGAGGCATTGGCCACCAATATGAAACTGTTCCACCAAATAGCAGATTACCCAGAGGTAGTGGGTGCTATAGACTGCAGGCACATATGCATCAAAGCACCACTCGGTGAGCGGGGTAGTGTCTACATCAACCGCAAGGGCTTCCCCTTCATCAACTGCCAGGTTGTGAGCGATGCCCAGGGCATAATAATGAATGTGTGTGCTGGCTGCCCTGAAAGCTATCACAATTCCCACATCTGGCATCTGATGCAGCTGTATCAGAGATTTGTCAGTGGGGACATCTCTCACAGTCACCTAGTGGGGGATGCTGGATACACACTGGAGCCATGGCTGATGACACCCATCAGAAATGCACACACACCCAAACAAGAACTCCATAATGAGGCACATGCACAGACCATAATCATAGTAGAGCGTGTGTTTGGGAGGCTCAAGTCACGGATCTGGTGCTTGGACACATCCGGTGGAGTCTTGCAGTACTCACCAGCTACATGTACCCAAATTGTCTTTGTATGTGCCATGCTACACAATATGATCCTTTGGAAACAGTTGCAGCAGGAACAGCATGGTGCAGGGCCATATAGCACCCCATCATTGCCAAGGCCTGCAGAGGCACAGAATGACTCAGAGGAGGAACAACCTGAGCCTGCCCCAGTAGACAGAGGGAGGCATGCCCAGTATGCCATGGCCTTGGCAAAGAGGCAATGCCTAGCACATACACTGACACAGGAGGGACCCAGGGAATAACACCTCCCTCCGACTCACACATACAGTAAAAGGGATGCCAAACGTTACACTACCTGTGCCTAACCATGTGTAGGGAGTGTAGTATGTGCATCCGACATTAGGCAGCCCTGCAGCACCACCCTCATTACTGGGACACCCACAAGGTAAGTGACTCACACATGCCAGTCGGGGGGGTCACATACCCAACAACAGTCACAGCTAGCAGGACAGGTGTAGACAAACACAAACAAAGGCTGTGCTATGGCCTCTGAATGAGGCCTATGGGTAACCCCCCCAGGCCTACACAGATAGACTACAGCAGGTCAGGCAATGCGATGTCAGTTCTGAAGGGTAGGAAGTTAGAAACTAATATGTAGGTAATTAAAAGCTAAGATCTGTAGTACACTGGTATGCTTCTAGCCAGCATGATAGGTAAGACTACAGACTGAAATTGAGTACTCGACATACTAGTACAGTCCTAGCAAATATATACGTGTCAAGTGTGCCCCCCCCATCCGACACAGAAATTTAGTCACAGTCAGGTGTGCCCCCCCCAATCCTGTGTAGACATGTAGAAATAGTCAGGTGTGCCCCCCCATCCTATGTAGAAATATAGTAACAGACAGGTGTGGACCCCCCATCCTGTTTAGAAATGTGGAAATAGTCAGGTGTACCCCCCCATCCTATGTAGAAATATAGTAACAGTCAGGTGTGCTCCCCCAATCCTGTGTAGACATGTAGAAATAGTCAGGTGTGCCCCCCCATCCTACGTAGAAATATAGTAACAGTCAGGTGTGACCCCCCCATCCTGTTTAGAAATGTAGAAATAGTCAGGTGTGCCCCCCCATCCTATGTAGAAATATAGTAACAGTCAGGTGTGCCCCCCCAATCCTGTGCAGAAATGTAGAAATAGTCAGGTATGCCCCCAATCCTGTGTAGAAATGTAGAAATAGTCAGGTGTGTCCTCCATTCCACTTAGAAATGCAGTAACAGTCAGGTGTGTGTCCCCCCCCCCCACAATCCTGGGTAGAATTGTAGAAATAGTCAGGTGTGCCCCCCCACCCTACACAGACATATATTAACAGTCAGGTATGCCCCCCATCCTACGTAGAAATATAGCAACAGTCCGTGCCAAATGATCAACGGATACCCTGCAAAGACAGCATGCTACCTGTAGGTGTACAACACAAAGGTCAGCACTGCAGTACAAATTACCTGGACTCGATCCACATTCAATACAGATGGCCATACTGGGCATGCCCACACACTTAGAGTAATGAAGACAATGTCAGTCAACAACATTCTGAAAGGCCATACTGGGCATGCTCACACACTGAAGGTCATCTCTGCAAACACCAGTGGACCAGACATATCTGGCAGCCACAGATGTTAGTGCAGACACTCCTCAGTATGCACCACACATGCTTTGCACACACAGTGGATAGGAATACAGGCATATATGTAAGGACAACACACTACAATAAGCCAAAGTAGACATACATAGATGTGTGGAAGAGGGTGACTGTGACAAGGTGCCATCCAGGGCTCTCCCACCCAGCACATAGCCAAAGGACCACAACCACATGAGGGTCTGATGTCACACACTGCAGATACTAGCCACTGGTATCTGTCAGCATTACAGTGTATGTGGTACACGTGCCAGCTGTGTAACATGACTGTTCAAGGAAGTAGTCATCTAGCAGCTGTATACATATACCTGTGAAATATGACCCAGGTTGTACCCACATGTGGCGTGTCAACCCCTAGATTAATGGGTTATGGCCCATGCACATACACTGCACTCCCCATAGCCCCACTATGACATGCCTGCTGAGGTCATCTACTGTGAAATACACCTTTGGGAGAATTGTATCCCAGTAATCTTCGTGTTGTGTCCCATAACTGCATACTACTTTAGTGTGATAAACTAGTTAGGTAGGAGTTCTAACCCCAGCCTTGGCAACTGTGTGTGTGACTGTCTGTGCAAAGCACAATGCTTTTTTGGCTGGTCACACTCCCTACAATTGAAATGCTCTACTTTGGTAAGGCTGCTGATGTCATCCACCTAGAAATATATCTCTGAAAAAATCTTATGCCAGTAATTTCCATGGTGCATCCCATAACTGCGTACTGCTATCGTATGATAAAAGTGTTAGGTAGGAGTTAAAATCCCAGACAATGCAACTGTGTGTGTGTCTGTGTAGAAAGCAATGCTCTTTAGGTTAGTCACACTTCCTACAATTCAAATGCTCTTCTTTGGCAAGGCTGCTGATGTCATCCACCTAGAAATACACCTCGGGGTAGTTATAGCCTAGTAATTTCCATAGAGCGTCCTGTAACTGTGACCTGCTGTAGTGTACTAAATTAGTTAGATAGCTGTTCTAATCCCAGATATGTAAAAAGCAATGTTTTTAGGGAAGTCACACTCCCTACAATTCAAATGCTCCTCTTTGCAAGGCTGCTGATGTCATCCACCTAGAAATATATCTCTGGGAAACTGTAGCCTAGTAATCTCCATAATGTGTCTTGTAACTGTGTACTGCTGTAGTATGATAAATTTGGTAGGTAGTTGTTCTAATCCTAGACATGACAAGTTTGTGTAGAGAGCAATACTTTTTTGGGGTAGTCATACTCCCTATAATTCAAATGCTGATCTTTGGCAAGGCTGCTGATGTCATCCACCTAAAAATACACCTCTGGGAGGCTGCAGCCTAATAATTTCCATAGCGTGACTTGTAACTGCGTACTGCTGTAGTGTGAAAAATTAGATAGGTCGCTGTTCTAATCCCAGAGATGGCAAGTGTGTGTGTGTCTGTCTATGTAGAGAGCAATGCTTTTTAGGGTAGTCACACTCCATACAATTTGTATGATCTACTGTGGCAAGGCTGCTAATGTCATCCATCTAGATATACACCTCTGGGGAGGGTGCACCCCAGTAATCTCCATAGTGTATGCCCTAACTGCGTACTGGTGTAGTGTGGTGTAGACTTCTATTAGGGGTTCTATACCCATGTATATCAGTTGTGGATATTTTGTGTGTGTTTCAATATCTGTGTAGGGAATGATGCATTTTAGGCTAGTCATACTCAATACATTTCCAATGGCCTACTTTGGCAGTACTGCTGATGTCATCCAATGTGAAATACACCTTTGGGGAAAAAGCTCTCCAGTAAATCCTTTGGTGTGTCCTATTAGAGCTCCATGCTGTAGTGTGATATCAACCTCAGTTAGCAGTTCTATACCCACACATGTTGGTTGTTGATGTTTTGTGTGTGTTTCAATGTCTGTGGGGGAACAATGCATTTTAGGCTAGTCACACTCAGTACATTTCCAATGGCCTACTTTGGCAGTTCTGCTGATGTCATCCAATGTGAAATACACCTTTTGGGAAGGAGTACTCTAGTAATTTATGTGGTGCGTACTATAACTGCTTAGTGCTGTAGTGTAATAAACTAGTTAGATAGGGTTCAACTCCCACATATGACAAGTGTGTGTGTGTTTGTAACTTGTATCCTATGTGGAGGTGGGTGTAAGTGTGTGACACCTGGGCCCAAAGTGTGGCAGGTTTTGCAAATGTCTTTTATGGTGGCCCTATATCACAATGTCCACTGTACAGGGATAACAGATGTGAAATAGCCGAGAGGCTGGGGTGCAAATCCATGCCCATACATATGACATCACTGCCAGGCAATCTCAGTTAGCAGCCCCAGTAATACCCAGAGCACACTCTCAACCCATGTCATATACACACACACACACACACATATGCCGAGGCAACAGCCAATATGTGTGCAGTACACTGCATATTCGCAACTGATAGTGACTATGGAGTGATTGCAGTGGCCTACAGAGGGCATGGCACCCTGTCCATCTGTCCAATAGGCACATACATGCAGACAGTGCACCTTCCCCATGTTCCCCACTGGACACCTGCAACACCTGTGGTGCCATCACATGTGACCCACAAAGGATATACCATGCCTAAAAACATGCCCTGTATGGACAGATGCCACTGACACCATGGAATGCCGTTAGCATGCTATCATTGTAGGTGCAGGGTTAACCTGCTGTCCATTACCAGTTCCTGCCACAGGTGGCCAAAACTGGCACATTTGATGATAATCTGTGTACACAACATGGGCCCAAGACCACCCTAGTTACAGTTCCACATGTCACTGTACATGCATGTGGGAGGTGTGCACATACCAGACACTGTCCATGTCATGGACTAGGGAACACATACATGGCATTTGCAGTTATATAATTATTTATGTAATAGTGATTATCTGTTGTTTTTAATTTGTTACTTTTTTAACTAAATTTGATGTAGCTCAATGTTTTTTGAATCCATTTATTTGCATGTTTTAGTATGTCACACCAATATCCAATTTTACTTAGGTCTGTGAAAAACAGGTTATTATTGCTTTAAGAAGGTGTGTTACATATTGAAGGCTTATTTGGCCCCAAATTCAATTGAAAGTTTATTTAAAGGCTGATATTGTCTGTTTAAACATTCTTTTGAAGAAGTTTTAACATTTAGTAAGACGAAAAACATTTGTTTTTAAAGTGCGTTTAAAGTTATTAAAGCGGGAGTTGTATGAGCGTGTTATCCTGGTGCATTTTTCACAAGTTAACATACATGACAAGCGAAGCACAGTATTGGCCACACACAATAGCCAGCCAGGTGACTGGATGGTGGATACAATACCCACCTGTGGGCGCAAATGCAGAAACCACAGGCCTGAGCCACAACGCAGACCATTGTCATGTGGCCTGATGCCAAGGTATACCCATCACCTAGCCTTGTATAGCCATCTGGAACAGTCGACCACTACATACCCATGCAGAAATGCACCCATGCATGTCAGTACTGGCACCCTGTGTGTTCATGTGTGGGTGTTGTATGATCACATCCACACTCACTACAACCTCCCAGTGACATACTGAAGCATGCTGTTGAAGTCAGACACCTCCCCATACCCTTTGCCCATATAACCTCCATATGACCCATGTGGTGCATATGATACCTGCGCAGTAATGTCTTGTGACAATCTCACAAGGGATGAGCTGTATCCCTGGCCCTGCCAATTGTGTCAATGTGTGTGCATCCCTGTGAGAGTGTGGCTGTGTTGACGCTGGCACCTGTTCATGCGGACAGGCACGTGTACATCATCTACCATATAGCTACCATATTCCTGTTGCAGATGTCACTCACCATCATATATATGTTCTGCAGACTGCACAACAGGTAACCTATGTGGTGCCTCCAACAACTGCATAGGACTGTGATAGCATTACATAGTCATCAGGGGTTTGATACCCTGTGCTATTAGGTGTGTGACACAAACATGCTTAGGTTTTACTCTCTCACCTCTCCCTGACTTGTCGATGCCTCTGTCTGCCTCTCTCACTCAATTACTGGTGGATGTGGAGACCTATACCTGCTTTTATTAGGCAGCAGCAGCATGTGTGTGTTAGGTAACGCTCATGATCAGCTGATAGCCTCTGCATGAATTGTAGCCCTCTCCTAGCTGATCGCATGTGGAACAGCTGTGGTAACATTTCCATAGCCAATTGCATGGAAACACACTCCAATATCTAAGAACCTCATGTTTGTGTTGGTCCTTTTCATTCACTGTGAGCAGGAGCTCATTCTGTTATTTGGCAAACAGCATCACAGATGGAGTGGGGATTTACCTCTGACAACATACACTGTGGAAACAGGCCAACACACAGGAGGGGATGTGCCTGACCTGATTACAGACTGTAAGTGTTGCTATACTGCATTCAGAGTAATGTTGGTTTAACAGGGTGTGTGCAGATACGTTGTCCTACATGTATGAATACCTGCCATGTCAGTTGTATGTTTATGAGGACTCCCCATATGTAGGATCATCTGCAGACTGGGCAGTGTGTGGTGCCTTTGGTGTCATGTGTTACCCACAGAACATGTATCTGTGAACTACAGAAAATAGTGTGAGGATTTCAGTCTGTAGATGGTGAAAGCCATGACAGTTACTGACTTCATATCCCTCATAGGACATATGTAGCAACAAGCCCTGTTACAACAGTAAATGCATGATGTTATCACAGCAACTGTGTCAAAATTGGCACTGTATTTGTGCTTCCAGCCACAACTCAGTCAACCTTTGTACATATGTCATGCATTAAGAGGTGCATATGTGCTGTACACTATAATTAGTGTCATCATATCTGATAACAAGCCAGTGAGATATCAGACTGCTACACATGTTATGTACAGTAGGGGTTATAATTGTGACATAACCTAGACATACTGTGGTTGTTTGTACAGTACTGAGGTCTGTGTACTTGTGGTGAATGTCGACAGTGTATGTACTATTAATGTGTACCTTGGCCTGTATACAGACTGTGGTAGTTGTCATTGTCCTAGGTCCCATCCTATCTGATGTTACATGCTGCTCTACTGTATGTTACCATAATGGCTTACATGTTTGTAGGGCCATACGCACACATGTCCCATACCACAGTCAGCCATCAGACCAAACTGTGTAGTGGCCCAGTATATGTAGGGTTACTGTGTGTGAGTGGCACTTATGAGGATGGTGCCAAACAGATACTCCATATACTGTAATATCATGTTATATTGTCATATGTGGCTGTGGCTGTGCTCTCATTGGTTCTGGTTATGCACTTTCACACAAGTGTATCTTACGCTGTGCTGTGACATGCCTGTACAGCCTGCTATATATACAGGTGCATGTGCATTCCCCCATAGGAGATGTAGCCCAGTGTTGGGCCAGTCTGCCTGTAGCCTGCACAGTGCATTGTTACATGCCTAGCAGCTTAGTGTGCTTACCCAGTGAGATGTCATGTGCAGATACTTGCCAGACGTACTGCTGCAGGGCCTTCCTTAACATCCATGTATGTCAGACAGAGCAGTGAGATGCTGTACAGATGTATGTCAATATCTAGTGGGTAGTATGTGGCCATGGCACCCCTGTACCAGTGGTCTAGATCTTATGTGATGCATTTCGTGTGCTATTTTTGAAAGATAAATCACTTGCAATGTTTGGATAACTGTGATTAGGCTCTGAATCTGGGGAAAAGGCATGCTAGTTAAGCACATTCTGAAGCTGTAAAAGTTCTTAATACGCTTTTATTAAGTACCTCTTAAGACTGGTAAGCTCTAGTCACACACAAAAGTATTACAGCAATCAGTGGTCACCACAAAATAGCAGTGGGAAGTGTTAAATATTTCATTTGGACTTTTGTTTAGTCTGGCTGACATGTTTAACAGTCTGAATGATGGGTTTAATACGTTCCCACCACTCCTCTGTGGTTTTAGCTGTTTGTGTGACAACAGTGAGTGTGTTACAGCACTAGTGCCTTTTATCTCAAAGTTATGAGTATGTGGCTACTGGATCACATACCATGCAGGTGCAAAATTAGCTTCATTTGTAATTTTCTATGAAATTTTTATGCAGCCATTCCAAATGTAAGTCATATTTACACTATATACTGTTTGTGCCACAGATATTTTTCTGTTATTGCATTAGACAGCTAAAACAATAAAACTGAAATTTTAGATCATTTATTGTCTCTTTTGCCTCCCCCTAAACTTCTGCAGCTTCTGGCACCCCTGATGCCTGGTCACCACAGAGGCTAACAAACCACAACATCACTCATCTGGGCAGCCAAAGCTATTGTCCAGTTGCTCCCCTGCTTGCCCATTAATTATGGTCTGCCAAATGTGTTACTCCACAAAATGTACACACAGGTGTACATTTCAGAAGTAGGCATCCAACTGTGAATGCACCATAGCAGACAGCACATAGCAGACAGCAGTTTCAGAAACTGACAATGGGAGACTAGGGGGAACACCCTCATGTCCTCTTTCAGAACAGGAAACTTCATTATTGCTCCTCATAAGCCAAGTGTGTCCCATCCATGTCACTTTTGAACCAATACCAAGGGTATTGCCTGGTATAGCCCTAGATGATTGTGGTCTTGTCTCCTGCTCTATAACTGGACATGAAGAATGTTGCCAAAATGGGAAAAACTGATTACTTGCAATATGTTACAGACAGAATCACAATTGTATAGTGGACTGGCCATTGCAACTGAGAAACCATGGCACTGTCATGGCATTGTATTATCTTGCCTGTGTTTGCA